>NW_027441206.1:300000-416868 GCF_949628215.1 Phalacrocorax aristotelis | reverse complement strand
TAGAAATGCAATTTTTACAAGTAATAGGGAAGAAAAAAATAGCAGGAGTGGAGCCAGAAAAGGAGAGGTATAGAAAGGACACATAGAAGGCGATGGGGTGCAGGGCAGTGTTGGCAGAAGACCAAAAAGCTTTGGTGAGCTGTGCAGCCTGAGAAGGAGACAGAGGCAGGGACAGGCAAGGAGGCAGACAGACACTGGGAAAAGCATAGCAGGGATAGGCCCAGATGCATGGGAGGAGCTGTGCGACTCACTGCAGCTCCTGTTGTGGGCAGGACACCTTCACAGCCCTGAGGTTTCTCTCTCTCCCTCTGCCCCTTCCCCCTCCACAGTGCTGGCTGCCCAAACCATGCCCCTCCCGGAGCAGGAGGCGGGTGCCCCGAGACTCCTCTCTGACCGTGTTTCCTGGACACACGGGGGCCAACGCACATAGCCAACAGAGCTGCTGATATCCTGTTACCTTGTGCTGGTGGCGTGCTCTGGCCGGGACAGATCCTTCCTTGCTCAACTACACGCTGTTCCTTGCTGGAGGCACCTGCCTTGTGGAACACCCTTCCTTTCACTCCTCAGCCAGCTCCTGCAGGCAGGAGTGTCCAGGCAGCCCTCTCCCCAGCTAGAGCCCCTTGGCACAGCAGGGCCAGCCCTGTCCTCAGACTCACCGGCTGCATCCAACAGCACATCATCTTCTCCCTTGGACCCAGCTGCAGCCACTCACCCCGAAGCCCAGGGGCTGCAAACGCATCTGGGAATGCGCAGGAAGCAGCGAAGCCTTGTCCCTTCACACGCGTCAGATATGGTTGCAGTGAGCTGGCTACCAGGGTCAGCACCCAAAAGCAGTGTGACAGAGGAAAAAGAATAAATAGGGAGGAAGGACAGAGGAAAGAGCTGGAACAAGGCACATGGGAACCAGAAACAAAGAGGTGAAGCGTACAGGGCAGAACTGGCAAAAGAGCAACAACTTTTGGGGCACCAGAGAGGTAGGTGGACCAGAATCGGGGATTTGGGGATGCATTAGTGCTGTGGCAGCAGCTCTCGCTCTGCAAGCGCAGCCCTGCAGGAGCAAGTCACCAACTGGGAGGATGGGCCCTGACTTGGAGCGGAAAAGGGATAAGGGGCAGCTTTAGAAAGCGCTTTTATAACTTCAGTACGTATGAAGGGGGGGGTTGAGCTTCTGAAACCGTTCTATAAATAGTGTTTTTCTTAGTGTTGTAAAAACCCTATATAGCAGATATTTTAACACTGAAGTATCTACCTAAATATATGTATATTCAGGGAATACATAGATGTTTTATAACTTAGTGTAAACAGATATTATCTATTGTGACTATATCTATATACATCTATAGAATATTTATGCATCTATTTAGACATACCGATCAACACTTTTATCAGAACTTCTATTTAGCTATCTGTTTAAACTTACATATATCGTCACTAATTTTACACTTCTCTATTTAGACTGAGATATCTACTTATCTCTATACCTGTTTACACTTATTTTATTATCTTTATTTAGATTACATAGAATATCTAACAGAAGGGTTGGACTAGATGATCCCTGAGAACCTTCCAACCTGTGACCCTGCGGTAGGCTTATTATAGAACACACACTAAATTCAGATAGCTTTATCCAGGCAGACGACTTCTTATATATTTTGAAAACCAATATTAACTTATAAATAAAGAAAAAACTTTAAATTTTTTATATTCCAAGTTCTTTGTACTATACAGTAGGTAAAAAGTTTATTTTAAAGTAGAAACATGTACAGGCTCTTAAAATATAAAAAACTTGTATAGACATAATTTTTTTGTGCATTTTAAACTCTATATAGAGGAAGGAATTCAAAATAGAAAAAAAACCCTTTTCCTTTATTGCAATGTCACACACCCATACTTATAGTTTATAATATGTAATAATCCCCCCACGACTCTTTGGGGAGGGACCCCCCATTACACCCCCATCTGTAACAGGTTAGCAGGATTCCTATGCACAAAATTCACCCAACATATGATATTTCAAAAGCACAACAGTATTTATTGCTCTGTTAGAGCCTTGCAGAAGCAGTTACTAGCATATTGTTTTCCCCTCATCGGAGTCTGACCAACCTGACTATGCCCGAGACACCGCCGAGCAGGAGGGTGACCGTGAGCAAGGTCATCATGGAGAAGGGAGGTAGGCGTGGCACCTTCAGGGTGTCCCCTGTGGTTCCCAGAGCGTGCTCTGTCTCCCCCCCGCTCTGCTTTGAGCCGCCCCTTTTTATACCCTCAGCAGATTCAAGGCAAAAGTACTGCCTAGACGTTGCTGCACGCGTGGCCGGCACATGCAACAAGGCCTGCCGGGTACGTGCTCTGCCAGCTAACGGCGGTTCTGGGGTTGCAACAACATATTGTGCAATGACATTCCTCCCGCTTCCCCCCTTGGAGGTTGCGTTCTCACAGCTGTGTTCAGCTTGTGATTCTTCCACTGTGGCCCTACACTGACCACCATCTAAAATCCCTCACGCACCATCCCCCCTCACCTGCTGCTCTGCTGCATCATTTCCCCACCCATAGTGACATTAGTGTGCCCCGAGTAACAGGAAGCAAGCATGGGTGGGGACGTATTTACTGAGCATACCGAGATGCTTTCATCAAGATGTTGGAAAAACAAAAATCTAACTATATGTCACCATATTAAAAAAATGGGAGCAGATGAAAATACAAACTGTTGTCAGCCTAAGGCATAGTCTATCAGTTCAGTCAAAGGAGGTTTCTAAGTAAATGAATCAGCTTGAAACACAACATATCCTTTACAGCTTAAGTGAGTAGAACACTTAAAAAACTATTAACAGCTATTTATACTAAAAATCTGACCAAAATGGTACCACACTAAACATTCTTGCTGGTGTTAGAAAAAGCCTCATCCCTTCCTTACGGCACTGCCGCAGGGAGATAACCCTATGAGACTGCAGGGCAATGCTATAGCGTACCAAGAACCTATGCTTACCGATTCACCACCACAGCTACAGCTCTTTCACTGCTGCTGCTGCACATCATGCTTACTCAATGAAGCCCAAAGTGTCAAACCTAAAGGAGTAAAATCAGGGGAACACAGCTGCCCTTCCGAAGGCAGGCTGCCTGGGGTGAGGGGGGCAGCTGTGCGTCAGGGCACAGGGCAGCCAGGCAGACCAGGTGCCAGTGGCTGACCTGCAAAGGAGTTGTGCGCTGCTGAGCCTTGGCCTTCATTGGCTTGTCAGGACCTCGCCTCGCCTCTGCACTGCCAGGACCCTGCTCTGCTCATCCTGCATAAGCACAAGGCTTCAGCGAGCACAGAACAGGAGGCCAGGGTAAGTGAGGGCATGTCACCAAGAAAAAACCCACACAGGAGAAAACCTCATGCAGGAGGCCCATTTCAGTGGAAGGGAGGGCACAGACACATGGAGAGGAAGGGTGGGGGAGGAGACAGACACTGCTGGATGGGGGAATGTCTGGGCAGACACTCCATGGGGAACATGCATGGGGATGACTGACACCAGGGGGTCCCCCCAGGATAATCCACAACGGGCAACTCACCTGGGATAACCTGCAGATGATGATCCGCTCCAGATAACTGACCCACTGCGGAGAATCCATTCCAGACAAGCCCCAGAAATGCCCTTCCAAATGCAGGTGTTTCACACCTAGTAATCCCCAAAACAGGATTTTCATAGTTTTTTTTTTTATAGGGTTGGGTTGGTCAATTATTGCTTTGGAGGGGTTTTTTTTTATCTTTGGGTTGTGTTGTTTTCCATTTTGCTGGGTTTCTTGGGGATTTGTGTTTTGAGTCCTTTTTTTTTTAATAATATAAAAACTGGGTTTTTTTTTTCAAAAACATTGTATAAAGTGGGGGGGTTTGTGTTTTTGAACCACAAGAATTGCTGATTTTCAGTTTATGTTTTGTGGATGAGAGTGGCTGGTCCATGGGTTTTCTTCATTTGGAGTTTTTTGTAGGTTTTTTTTTTTGTGGTGTGTGTTTGTTTTGTCACTCCCCAGCCCACCTACCTGATGTGCGGAAAGCGGACTCCACAATCTGTAAGATTGTGAAGTAGGTATGTTTATTCAGTGCTGGGCAGCACGGGGGGTAGTCCCACCAAAGTCATGCGCACCTCTGTGATAGTTTGTCTTCCATTTATATAGTAAAGCATTACAGATACATACAATTTCCCAATACGCCTATAGATATGCATGACCTTTCCCCACGTCGTATTAAAATTAGCCAAAAAAGTAGTTTCCATAAATCTTTCCCAACTGAGCTTGCGCAGTGCCTCCTCGTGGTGGTGATCGGGGGTAGTAAAGATGAAGGCTGCTGGCTCCTCTTCATCACCGCTAGTAACCTTTTGGTTTTGCGCAGACTCAGTTATCTCTTGACACTTGTCTAAACTACTGTTTTACCTGGTTCTTTAGACAATTTTCCATCCTTCTCAGGAATTTGTCCTTCGCAAGTGGATTCCAGGCCTCCTTGCTAATTATTTTACACAGTGGCTAGACAAGCGTTCCGCAACAATTAACTTTCAGCTGGATAAGCATTCAGAGATAGAACAGTTAACTTCTGGTTTTGCATCTTAAGAGCCCCTTCCCCCTTTCATAGCCCCCAGCCATTTTCTTGCTTTCCAGCTGCACAAATCCACCTGGAGTTGACTCTTCCAGTTTGCTTTGGTTCCACCACCCCCCACCACTGCAGACCCAGACTCAAAAGGTTTGGGGTTCTTTTGTACCCTGGCAGCAGCTCCCACTCCGCATATGCGGCCCCATAGGGGAAAATCCCCATTTGGGGGAATCAGGCCCACACTGGGATAGGAAAAGGAGAAGGCGAGAGGGGCAGCATTTGAAAGCACATTTGTGTCTTGAGTTGATGGGGGGAGTTGAGGGGCGTTGTCCAATTTATAAATCCTATGTATAAATAGGGTTTCTTTGCATTTTAAAAACCTTATATAGCATAGACATTTACACTTATGTGTGTACTTACACATCCATATGCTTATGGAATACATATATTTTACACATCTATTTAGACTATTTACACTTACACAGAATAGCTATTTCCACATACCTGTTTAGACTTACATATCAATACATACATAGAACACCTATTTAGACATCTACTTAGACTATGTAATACACAGTAAGTGTAGATGCTCGCTCTAGTCAGACTTCCTTCTATTTTGAATTCCTTCATAAATCCTTTTTCTTCATTTTAAACGCCTTTATTTTTTATTTTAAATATATGTAGACAGGCGAGTTACTTTTGTATTTTAAAATCCCGTATCTCAATGTAGAATTCTTTCTATCCTAAAATCCCTTTATACATCTATAAAGTAATAATACTTTTCAATATATATAAAATAAGAGGTTTTCTCTAATTCAGTGCCTCACACCCACGTTTGCTTCTTAAAATATTTTTCTTAATAGCCCCCTGAATTTTCTGGCATTTTTGGGCTGCAACCCCCCTTTTTGAGGGGGGGGAACCCCTAAATGACCCACACACACTGACCTGCTCCTCTGATGCATTATCAGCTCCCCCATTGACACTGGGGTGCCCTGCATGACATCATCACCCGCCCAGGACTCCCCCTATTTTATTATAGTAAGTGTGAGAAACTGAACTAAGGTATTGTTTATTAAGACTTATGTTAAAGCTCAATGTAAAGCATGCGAAGAATACCTCCCAGGCGTGCTTATGCAAGATAACCAAACTTATCGACAGAGATAAGACAAGCAACCCCATATCACCAGGAAGCAGGAAACGACCCCCTAACAACAACTGAAGCATGCGAAAAGTACCTCCACTATCTCATTGAACATGGAAGTAAAGATGTATAAAGAGAGACTGTTTGAACTGCTCAGTACGGCAGTTGGCGGAGCGCAGACTCCCCTGCCGTCCAGCGCTGTATTTGCTCATATTCTACTTGCTACAATTAATAAAATTCTAATTGGATTATGATCCATTGTGGTCTCGATTTATGACAATTTGGTGCCGTGACTCGGATAAGGAACGGTGAGCTTCTGTCCTCCGGGGAGGCGCCCCGCGGCAATCCGCGGCCCCGCGACCGACAGCTTACCTCAACCTTACCGACGAACCTAAATTCTAGAATGATGAGCAAAGGAGAAACCGGTAAAATCCCATAAAAATTCTGTGCACGGGAGTCCGGACGAAGACGCAGGGCGTGTAAGTACATGGCGAATTTGTTCGCGGGTTTACCGTTCGGGCGGGATTGGGTTTCCTGGAATATAACGAGTGAGAGGTTCGCTATATTGAACCAGGCGAGTGCGGACCCTTAAGTACTGCGTTTCCCATCTCCCGCGAGGGACTGGGCCAGGAACAAGGGGAACGAGTGAGTGCGCGCTTGTGGATATTCCAGAAGATGGGGGCGAAGGGCAGCAAGCCTTCGACTCCCATGGGAAAGGTACCCACTGTACCTAAGAATACCCCTCTGGCATATATCCTAGACAATTGGAGATATTTCCCTGGAACCCTAGGGAAAGATAAACAGAAAATGATAAAATATTGTACTAGGATATGGGGAGGGAAGAAGATTTCTAAAGATGACGTTTGGCCAGTCTATGGGTCAGAAGAGGATTGGGTCAGACAACAATTAAACCTCTGGGTTAACAATAAAAAACCCCTTAACCCAGAAGAGAGTCAGTATGCGGAAGTGTGGCTAGAAAGACCGAGAGCTAGACTTTATCCACTGAATGAAGTAAAAACTGAACAAAAGAAAAAGAAGGAAGAGTTAGACGAAACCCTTCTAAGCCCCCCTCCCTATATTTCTCCTCCTGCTCCCGCAGCCCCTTCAGAGGTCCCCAGAGCACCCACTCCCCCACCAGAATCGGAACAAGGGTCTCCCCCTCCTCCTAGACGCGTAACTAGGAGTCAAAAAGGGGCAGCTCAGATGTATCCTTTAAGGGAAATGCCCATGGGGGGACCCCAACCTGTGATTGGATATATTTTTGTGCCCCTAAGTTCGGCTGACCTACGAGATTTTAAAAGAACCGAGATGGGAAACCTAATTGAAGACCCACTCGGAGTGGCAGAAAGATTAGATCAATTTTTGGGACCAAATCTTTATACTTGGGATGAGATGCAATCTATCCTTGGTCAATTATTTACTACCGAGGAAAGAGATATGATCAGGCGAGCAGGAATGAGACTGTGGGATGCTCAGCATGCCCAGGGACCCCAAGCAGATATTAAATGGCCACTCCAAAGACCTAATTGGGATAATCAGGATCCGGTGCATAGAACTCATATGCAGGACCTGAGAACTATAGTAATTCAAGGGATTAGAGAAGCAGTACCCCGTGGCCAGAATATCAATAAAGCATTTAATGAAATACAAAAGAAAGATGAGAGCCCTACTGAGTGGCTGGAACGACTGAGGAAAGCCCTTCAGCTGTATTCTGGGGTAAATCCAGACAACCCTTTAGGGCAAGCGCTCCTCAAAACTCAGTTTGTGGCAAAATCATGGGAAGATATCAGAAAGAAGATTGAAAAGTTAGAGGACTGGCAGAATAGAGGGTTGGATGAATTATTGAGGGAAGCTCAGAAAGTCTACGTAAGGCGAGAAGAAGAGAGCAGCAAGCGACAAGTAAAAATGATGGTAGCAGCAGTCAGAGAGGATCGCAAAGGGCGGACTGGTGAACACAGATCTGCTAGAACGAAACAAGGGAACGTGGTAGTAAAGAAGGAACAGAGATGTTGTTTTTACTGTGGAAAGAAGGGACATATAAAGACGAATTGCAGAGAAAGGATCAGGGATGAGGAAATATTAAAAACGGAATAAGAGAGTCAGGGGCTCTATATCTTAGGGGACCGGGGTCATCATGAGCCCTTGATAAAATTAAAAATAGGTCCCCATAAACAAGAGTTCACCTTTTTAGTAGACACTGGGGCTGAGAAATCGACTATTAGGCAAATACCTGAGGGATGTAAAGTTTCCCCTGAAAAGGTACAAGTAATTGGGGCAAAAGGAGAACCCTTTAAAGTAAGCAAAATCAAAAATGTGGTATTCGAAACTGAAAATAAATTTGGAATGGGTGAACTCTTGCTCGTCCCTGAAGCAGAATTTAATCTGTTAGGACGAGATTTAATTGTTGAATTGCAATTAGAAATTAAAGTAAAAAATCAAGAGCTAACGGTGTCTGCTTATCCTTTGACCGTAGATGATCAAAAACAAATTAACCCCGATGTCTGGTACTCTCCGGATACAATAAGTAAACTGGAAATCCCACCGATTAAAATTCAAATTTCCGAACCCCACATACCTGTGAGGATAAGGCAATATCCCATATCCCTAGAAGGACGGAGAGGATTGAAACCAGAAATTGATCGATTATTAGCACAAGGAATCTTAGAGCCTTGTATGTCACCCTTTAACACTCCCATTTTGCCTGTAAGGAAGCCAAATGGGAAATATCGGCTCGTACATGATTTAAGAGAAATAAACAAAAGAACTATCACCCGGTTCCCTGTAGTAGCAAATCCATACACACTGCTAAGCAAGCTAGGACCCCATAACTCCTGGTATAGTGTGGTTGATTTAAAGGATGCCTTTTGGGCCTGTCCACTGGCAGAAGAATGCCGTGATTATTTTGCCTTTGAATGGGAAGACATAGAGACAGGCCGCAGACAGCAATTGAGATGGACCGTGCTCCCCCAAGGGTTCACTGAGTCCCCTAACCTGTTTGGACAGGCCCTGGAAGAGATCTTAAAAGAATACCAGGTACAAACGGGAAATGTGCTGTTACAGTATGTAGATGATCTACTCATAGCAGGGAATAATAAGAAAGATGTAAGAAAAGAAACCATTCGACTTCTAAACTTTTTTGCACAACAGGGACTACGGGTATCACAAGAAAAGTTACAATTTGTGGAGGAAAAAGTGAAATATTTGGGGCATTATTTGTTTAACGGCAAGAAGATATTGGATCCGGAGCGCATTAAGGGAATTCTGGAATTACCTATGCCTGTCACTAAGAGGCAAATTCGACAAGCATTAGGGCTATTTGGGTATTGTAGACAATGGATAGAGAATTACAGCTTTAAAGTTAAATTCTTGTATGAACAACTGTCTAAAGACAAAATACCCAAGTGGACCCCTCAGGATCAAGATCAGTTTATCAGCCTCAAAAGGGAGTTAAGTCAAGCACCGGTTTTAAGCCTCCCAGATCTAAAGCGGCCATTCCATTTATTCGTTAACATATATGAAGGAACAGCATTCGGAGTATTAACTCAGGAATGGGCGGGACAAAAGAAACCAGTAGCATACTTATCAAAGCTGTTGGATCCTGTGAGCAGGGGTTGGCCAAGTTGTTTACAAATCGTTGTTGCTGCTGCCTTATTACTTGAAGAAACGAATCGTATTACCTTCAATGGGGAAGTTGTCCTATATGCGCCTCATAACATAAGGGGGGTGCTTCAACAAAAAGCAGAAAAATGGCTTACAGATAGCCGACTACTAAAGTATGAGGGAATACTCATAGAATCTCCAAAACTGTCCCTAAGGACTGTCAGAGCGGTTAACCCTGCAGAATTTTTATACCCAGGGGAAAGTACTGAGTTAATACACGATTGTCTTCAAACGATTGAACAACAAACACGAATTCGACCAGATCTAGAAGAAGAGGAATTACAACATGGAGAAATAATTTTTATAGATGGGTCATCTCGAATAGTGGAAGGTAAACGATTGTCAGGGTATGCCATCATTAAGTTGGATAAAGGAGAATTTAAGACAATAGAATCGGGCCCCCTGAGTGCCAGCTGGTCGGCTCAAGCCTGTGAGCTGTACGCATTGTGGAAAGCCTTAGTGTCACTGAAGGGAAAGGATGGAACTATATATACAGACTCACGCTATGCGTTCGGAGTAGTACATACCTTTGGGAAAATATGGGAGGAGAGAGGATTTGTTAACTCACAGGGAAAAGAACTGATACACCCAGAATTAATTCGGCGAGTTCTGGGGGCATTGAAAATACCAAATAAAATAGCAGTTGTACATATAAAGAGACACCAGCGAGGCACGAGTTATCAAGTTAGAGGAAATAATGCAGCTGATACAGAAGCAAAACGAGTAGCAGGCAATTATAGTACGATTTTGACTATGCAGCAAGTACCTGTTAGTAATAATTTGAGTTTTGAGTCTGCAGAAAAGGAAAAACTAGAACAAATGGGAGCTAAGGAACAAGATGGTAAGTACATATTGCCAGATGGGAGAGAAGTCTTGCCGAAGGGCATAGCACTCGAAATCTTTTCAAAAATACACAGTAAAACACACTGGGGAACCCAGGCGTTAGTTGATCATTTCAATCAACAGTTTGCCTGTATAAGCGTATATAACATAGCAAAGGCAGTCACTGCAGCCTGCGAGACCTGTCAAAAGGTTAATCGAAACAACATGAGACGAAAACCTCTTGGAGGACGTTCCCCAGCATACAGACCTTTCTCACACATACAAGTGGATTTTACTGAACTACCCAGGGTAGGGCGTTACAAATATTTATTAGTGATGGTGGATCATTTAACACATTATGTTGAGGCTTTTCCTACCTCTAAAGCAACTGCTAACCAAGTTACTAAGGTATTACTTGAACATATTATATCTCGATATGGAGTACCCGATGTAATCGATTCAGACAGAGGAACACACTTTGTGTCAAAAATTGTTAGAAATCTAACAAGAAGTTTAGGTATTAAGTGGGAATATCATACGCCATGGCATCCACAAAGTTCGGGAAAAGTTGAAAGGATGAACGGAGAAATCAAAACTATTTTGACTAAATTAATGATAGAAACCAAATTATCATGGGTTAAGTGCCTACCCATGGCACTATTAATTCTCAGAACCAGGCCCCGAGCAGATGTAGGGATATCAGCGTTTGAACTGGTGTATGGAATGCCCTATAGAATCGAAAGTCCACAAACAAATGTTTTAATTCGAGATCATGTGATTAATGAATATGTTTCACAATTAGCAGAACATCGTAACAAGCTTTGGGAACATGGACTAATTGTGCACCGACCCCCATTGGACTTAAAAATTCACAATTTTAAACCTGGGGACTGGATATTGGTTAAAACGTGGAAAGAAGAAACCCTAAAACCCAATTGGGAGGGACCTTATCTTGTTTTGCTTACAACAGAAACAGCTGTCCGGACTGCTGAGCGTGGATGGACTCATGCCAGTCGCATTAAAGGCCCAGTGACGAGACCCTACTGAAAAGTAATCAGTACTCCAGGTGACACCAAGATAACTCTGAAAAGATAACGTAATGATAAGAACTTTAGTTGATTATTTTGCCGCATTACCTTTTGGTATAAAGTGTATATTGCTGTTTATATTTGCTATAATTATCTTTTTTAATCTATTATATATGGAAGCGTACGAAGTGTGTTGAAGGAAATTGCTAAACTTATGTAGTAACACAATATTAAATATAGAGGAAAAGCTAATAAGCACTTTAGATATACAAATTAGATGCAATCATTTGAACTGCGATTGTTATCCATTTGCTCGTTGCAAGTGTAAGGTATGCCAGGATAAATGGTGGACACACTGTGAATATGGATACCCTCCGACAGGAGTTTACACACAGTGTTGGAAAATCCAAAGAACTCTCACTGAGTGGAAATTAAAAACAATTAGAGTCGGAACAAGAAATTATTCGAGGATCCCATGAATGGTGGAAAGTTTTGCCAAAGGAATAAACCCTTAGTATTATTGTTACCATTCCAACGAATCAATCCCCTTTGTGGTTGAAATTTTGGCTACAAAGTGCAGAAGGGAAGTACTAGCTGTGTCTTGCTTAGTCTCATTAGTTAAAGCTGCAAAGTGGGAGGCCTATATAAACAGGCAGAAAGCCTGAAACAGCTGTTCTCCTGAAGATTTCCCTTGCTGCCAAGAAGATGGTACACCCCGTGGCTCGAAGCAACCGAGTCGACGGGCGAGGCAGAGGAGGAACAAACTGTGGAGAAAAGAACCAGAACAATGAGGCGCAAGAGCAGCTATGGTCGAACTTCCCCAAGACTGGTAAAAGTGTACTTAAATTGGAAAAATTGACAGACACCCTTTTTCCTGGTATATCGTTAGTTTTATTATCGATAATAGCCCAAACAAATGGAAAAGGAAACCCTCATAAACCCATGAATTGGACAATAACAAACATACAATATCCAAATAAGCCAATCCAAGCACAAATTATGGAGGGAGGAACAGTTAGTTTCAATATAAGTTTGCGTTACTTAATCGATGGAGAAATGGATAAGAATTGCAAGCCAATTTATATATGCCCAGCATCGAACCCTGGTAAATCATACTGTAATCGTCCAGACCATTATTATTGTGCATACTGGGGATGCGAAACATGGGCCTCTGAATGGTCTGCATCTGGAGATCAAAATCTAGAAATCAAATGGTCACCACAAATATGTCAAAAGAGAAATTGGAGCTACACAGATAGTTACTATAATGATACATGTAATCATAAAGATATTAGATGTACAGGCATTAATATAACCATAAAAGATCCTAGTCAGGACTTCTGGCTTGTAGGAAAATTTTGGAGAATTAGATATTACGAACAAGGTGTAGATAGAGGGGGTATTTTTCAAATTATGAAGAAACCGATGCCCCACGATCCTTTGCCAATAGGACCAAATCTGGTCCTGAATCCGCTCACTTCCTCTGAAGAAAAGATGGCCCCCGTAATTGTCATAACCCCTTCCTCAGGCTCTCCTTCGAAAACAACTAATGATGCTGTGACTGAATTCTCTTTATCCAGAGATCTAGAGTTGTCAGAACCCAAGGACCCCTTATGGAATCTAATGCAAGCCTCTTATCGTGCCCTTAATGAAAGCAAACCAAATTTAACTGAAAAATGCTGGTTATGTTATAATATTAGACCACCATATTTTGAGGCAGTTGGAAAACCAGGTATGATTCGATGGTCTAATGGTTTAAACCCACAAAAATGTCAATGGGATGACCAGAAGAATCATACGCAAGGAATTACTATTCAATTAGTAACGGGTCAGGGAAAATGTATAGGCACAGTGCCCGAAAAGTATCAGCCTTTGTGCAGCCGAATAGTCACTAACACCAATATAGAGAAACACAAAAATAAAAAGGACAAATGGGCTATCCCGACACCAGGAGCTAAATGGGTTTGTTCAGACATCGGAATAACGCCTTGCCTATCCTTGAATGTGTTTAATGAATCTCAGTTTTGCATACAGGTGATTATTGTTCCTCGCCTAATCTATCACACCTCTGAGGAGGTGCTACGCCACTTTGAAGGAAACCTGAATAGACAAAAACGAGAGCCAATTACGGCAGTAACCCTAGCTACACTGCTGATAGCGGGTGGAGTTGGAGCAAGTACAGGCATAGCCTCCCTGGTAAAAGGTCAGGAGTTGCAAAATTTGCAGATGGCTGTAGATGAGGATTTAGCAAAAATAGAGCAATCTATTCAAAATTTAGCCACTTCAGTAAAATCTTTATCAGAAGTGGTGCTGCAAAATAGGAGAGGATTAGACCTATTGTTCTTAAAGGAAGGAAGGTTATGCGTAGCTCTCAATGAAGAATGTTGTTCATTTGCTGACCATACGGGAGTAATCCAAGACACCATGTCTGAACTCCGGAAAAGGTTAGAACAACGTAAAAAAGATCGTGAAGCGGGCAAGTTATGGTATGAAAGCTGGTTTAATGTTTCACCTTAGCTAACCACTTTGTTGTCTGCTTTAGCAGGACCGCTTATTATGTTGATTCTGGGACTTATATTTAGACCTTGTATATTACGCTGTATTTTACATTTTATTAAAGAACGGTTTGACCCAGCTAAATTGCTTATTTTGACTACAAGGTCTGAAGCAAAATATAAGAGTGTATCTATTAATGAAGATGACGATTGTTGTGAATGCATTATGCCACATAAGAACTATGATTGTAATTGTGAGATATTACCTTGTGAGTGTTATGATAAATGTCGGAATTGTGGAAGAAGATTTGCCTGCAGTGCCGAAAATGAAAGTAGTGTCTAATAAACAATAATAGGATAAAAAGAAAAAGGGGGGATTGTGAGAAACTGAACTAAGGTATTGTTTATTAAGACTTATGTTAAAGCTCAATGTAAAGCATGCGAAGAATACCTCCCAGGCGTGCTTATGCAAGATAACCAAACTTATCGACAGAGATAAGACAAGCAACCCCATATCACCAGGAAGCAGGAAACGACCCCCTAACAACAACTGAAGCATGCGAAAAGTACCTCCACTATCTCATTGAACATGGAAGTAAAGATGTATAAAGAGAGACTGTTTGAACTGCTCAGTACGGCAGTTGGCGGAGCACAGACGCCCCTGCCGTCCAGCGCTGTATTTGCTCATATTCTACTTGCTACAATTAATAAAATTCTAATTGGATTATGATCCATTGTGGTCTCAATTTATGACATAAGGTTGGACTAGGTGATCCCTGAGGTCCCTTCCAACCTAAGAATCTGTGATTCAACCCCAAGAAGGGCACTAAACAAGGGAATCTGCTCCAACCTGCAGCTCATTAATAGTGTCATTTACAAAGGTACACACACCCACCCCACCCACCCCCCCAAAAAAGGGGAGCTCTGCTAATATCTAAAAGGTGGGGCAGCCCCCCCAGCCCCTGTCCGCAGGCTGGCGGCCACCCCACAGCGGAGCGGGAGCGTGCCAGAGGACAGTGTCACATCTCTCTCAGGCTCTGCTCGGCCATGCTCCCACTCTGTTACCGCTCTGGGACGGGCTCCCTGGGGCAACAAACAGCCCCGGTCCCTGGGGGCCCCGACTCTCCCCTCCAGGCAGCCCTTGCGGCCGCACCTGCGGGGCACCTGCTGGAGACAGAGCCGGGAGCCTCCAGGCAGAGGGATGGCCCCTTACCTTCACCACGCTTAACGACCAGCAGGCAAACCCGGGCCGGGGGGCATCTCTTGAGCATCACGAGACACTTAGAAGACATCTGAAAAACAGAAATCCCAAACTATATTTCAGCACGTTAATAAAATAGCACAGAAGAAAACGGAGGAGCTCAGTCAGCCTAAGGGATAGGAAGGAAATTGAGCCGCAGCAAGATCCTAGGCAAACAGGTCATCTCAAAACACAACACATCCTTTAAAAGCTAGAGTGATTGGAACACTTGAAAACAGTATTAAGACTAACCGATACCATTTTGAACAGATTCTTCGTGTAACACTGAACGCTCTGGCTGGTGCTGGAAAACGTCTCATCCCTTCCTTACGGCACCGCTGCGGGGAGATAACCCCGTGAGGCTGCGGGGCAAAGTTGTACCGGAACCTCCGCTTACAGATCCACCGCAGCAGCTACAGCCCTCGCCCTGCCGCCGCACGTCTTGCTGCCTGGCTCCACGAAGCCTGAAGTGAAGCGTCAAACTTGAAAGAGTAACGTAAAAAATTAAGAATAAGTCTCAGTAATTCACTTTGTGCTGAGAAGGCGGGCGCGTGTTTACGCACATCCAATATGAGCGTCTAGGCTATAAAAGCTTTCCATTTTCCTTCTGCGTTCATTTAACTCGCACAGCCGTTCACGCCCGCCATAAGATTATCTATCTCCAAAATACACAGCAGCAACGTGACTGGGGGGTTTTGGCGTGTTACGGAGTCGGGAGGGACGTCCGCCCAGCTGCCCCGCCCAAGAGGTGCTGCTGAACTGCCAGGGAAACGCGCGTCGAAAGCGAGACTGAAATAAAATACTTAAGAGCGCTCCCTCAAAATACCGGCAGGAAACCCCCCCGCCCCCCAACATTCAGTCGCCCCTCATTAAATATTCACAACAAATACCTACCTGCGCTTAAGTACACCTAACAAATCGTACCCTACATCTGCTTGGCAGTTACAGCTGAAACAGCGCAAGTCACGTCGTAAATCAGACACTGTTAGCTTTTTTTAAACTTTCATTTATGACAGAAGAATCGGTGCGTGAAGAGATCCCCGATACGGTTTTACTTTTTTTGGGGAAAAAAAATACCACAACAAAAAAAACACGCAAATCAAATCCCCAGTGTTGCAATACACGGGGCTACCAAGAAGGACCGGCAGACCTGCTAATGCGTTCGGCTGTACCGAAGCATACAGGGGAACCGTATTTTTATGGTATCTCGACTGTTACAACTGGGAACCCAAGCACTACCAATGCCATCAACATCTGGAGTATGTGCTGTGCTTGGATCTCCGCAAGGACCATTGATTTTTTTATCTTAAAAAAAAAAAGCAATACTTTGCAAGTCTTGTGCTGATGAGTTCTGCTGACAAAGACACTGTCTCTAAGATGCACTCTGATGGCAAGTTCATAGAATGCAACCTCACTGAATAAGAAATATCTCAATTTTATAAAATCTCTTCCTAACAAAAGTCACACTGCGGGGCTTTCAGATGGGCCAGATTATGAATCCTTTCACAACAAGAAACACACCAGCTAACCAGGATATTCTCGCAGTGGCCAGGTGCCTCTTCATCACGTGGAAAAAAAAATAAAAAAAAAAACAAAAAAAAAACCCAAAAAACACCAGGGCCAGCAATAAGTATCACACAGGTCAACACAGATCTCTACCAGAGCACCCCCCTCATCAAAACGAACATGCCCATCGGCTCACCTGCTCTGCACAGATTCCAGCATCACACCCCGCTTCCGTCATCGCTTGTGGCACCAAATGTATGAACACACAGTAAACTACCGTTACGCTCGTGAGAAATCACCGCCCCATGACTTCCTCATTACTACCCAGCTCACTTCTAATGCTCATACGCCGTTCCAAAGACGGCCCACGTGTTACCTACAAAACTGAAGAGCTCGACGACGGACCACAGCATTCTCTGGTCTTAGATGCTGGCCACTGCCCCACCTTCTCAGACCTCTCATAGGCATGCGGCAGCACCGCTCCGAGCCTGCCAGCGGCACCTGCAAAAAGCCAAGCGAAAAGGCACCTCCTGAGATGCTGCCCGATGCCACAGCCTGCCCGCACCAATCCCCGTCTTGCACCCCTTTCCCTCGACAGCCTCCCACCCGGCCTACGTCACTTGCAGCTGAACACGGCACCTCGCCCGCCGTCCGTAACACCCGAACAACGCGCGTTGCTTATAACTTCCCCAGCAACACAACACCTCAGAAGAGCTGCTACTTCAGCCCACCAATCACCACTCGCCTTGCTCGACTTGCCTCCTTTGCTCATTGCTACGCTACTTCAAAACCAAAACAAAAGACAAACGCAAGGAGCAACGGAGTCATAGAGCCATCGGTCACATCTTCCCTCTATATACACCACGCACCGACTCACCCGCTTACATCGGTCCCCTCAGTTCCCCTCCGTCGCCCTGCACGACTCGTCCCTCAGCATCTCCAAAACCAATACCAAACAAGTCGCCTGGTTGCACAGCAGTACCTTAACGGTTCCTGAAGACCGACTATAACCTGCCATTAAAAACAAACATATGACATCAAACATGAAGCCCTACGCACGTACAAGCTTGAACACCCTGCAGAGGTAATCTGCTCAGCTGAACTCTAGCTGCCTCTCCCAGATAGCCACGGTCACGGCCTCCGAGCCCACAAAACGGTCCTCGCCCGCTGAGGAGGGCCACTCAATCTGAGATGACGGTACGACCTTTTCCCCCAACAGCCTTGGCACAGCAACAGATGAACCCTAACCTCTCATCGCTGTGCCACCTACCCGACTCTACACGGCCAACAAGGCGGTCCGAGACAAACTCAAACGCACACACCAATGCTATGAGAAACACTACAAACTGCGCGCCTCCGAGACGAGAGAACGCTCTCGGCAAACACAGAGACAACTGGACGGAAGAGCTCGTCCAGCAACAAGACCTGCAGAACCCTGACAGTGACGCAAGGAGGCCCTAACGCGATCCAAAAAGATTAGAAGAGCGTCAGGGCCCGTGACAAGAAGTTCCTCTCAAAACTGAGAGGGAGGAGGCACAAGAAGCCCAGCTACAAGACCTAAGAATGTAAGGATGCAGGAAAGAAATCACGCTCCCTGAAAACAGACAGCGACAGAGCAGAGCTGTTCACGCATCTGGGAACGACGCCGCAGACGACAACTGCCCAGAAACTCCTCAAACATCAGAGCGATCCACGCTTTAAACTGTAACGCAAAAAGAAGCACCCGATGGGCGCCGGCCCCACAATTAGAACCTTGCCAGCCCCTAGGGATAGCGCTGTGCTCCTGAGAGCAAAGAGAACAAAGTCACCAGCCCCATGCGCCCCCTCACTGCGACCCAGCTCGCCTGAAATGCTCCTCAAATAGCCTTCGGTCGCATCTTCCCTTTAATCCCGCACACGGACCCGCCGCCTTAGTGTGCTCTACTCAGCTCTGCTCCATCACCCTGCACAGCTCCATCTTCATCCTCTGCAAGAACAGCATGATAGAACAAGTCACCTGGACGCACAGCAACAGCTTAACCATTCCACAGGTCTTGCTTCCACATAGGAATACCATCTAGAGCCCAACTACTGCATGCCATTAAAGGAAATACCTTCAATCAAATGCTAAGCCCCACACACGTACAAGCTTGAACAGCTGAGAGGTGCCCTCTGCTCAGCTAGCACTCTAGCTGCCTCTCCCAGGCAGCTACGGTCATCCCCTCGGCACCCACAAAACGCCCCGGAAATTACCGTCCTCGCCCGCTGCCAACGGCCACTCGCTCCGACGAGGGTTGTACAGGCGTTGCCAGAACAGTCTATGCATATTAACATTAACCATATACTCTTATTGCTATTCTTTCCCCCGCTCTACCATTGCTACACCCCCAGGCGGAGCAGCTCTGACACAGGCATCAACGTGCACGGACCGACACCGCTCACAAATACTACAAGCGACGCGATCGAGGCACCTAAGAAAACTCTCACCGAGACGACGGACTTCCGGCCCAGAGATGCCACCGGGCGAGAAGATCTATACGGCAGCGAGGAAGAAGCTATAGCATCCGCAGAGAAGTCACGTACCATCATCACCTGCGATGAAACCATATACCCACAACTAGGACGATGCACGAGCGACAAGCCACTCTTAAAGACCTCAGAACGTACAGGTGCAGGGAACAGGTCCCAGAAAAGGGCCCTGCGTATTCAGACTGCTCTTCAGCAGCAGTACTGAGGCCGCCTTAATCACCGCCGCAAAAAGATGACCTTCTATAAAGGTCTAATATTTCAGACACAAGACAAATCTATGCAGTAGACTTAAAATGCGAGAAAGGAAGCTCTCGGTTACCATTATGCCGATGAGCCAGGGCTTGCAAAACCCTCAATATTGCTACCTAGGTGCCTGCTCAGCACGGAGAACAACAGACACATCGAGACCCAAGTACAGTAAGGAACAGACTACAAAATCCACACAACAGCACAAGCACAGGCAGGAACTCCCCTGCCTGGCAGATGCTTCTGTTTTGCAGAAAGGACACCACAACCTCCCTCGGCCCAAACATGTCCGGTCTCTGAACGGTACCCTCCACTGATTTTACAACCCTTGCCTGCCCTACCTGCACTTCCCCCAACCGACCGGCCACCTGCACAAAGACAGCATCGGCCCCTCAGCTTCCCTTCCAAATCCGGGGGCTCAAAAGCCATCCTTTAAGAAGGCCACACAGGCTATGTAGGATGGGGCTGTGGTCACACGGATACTCTTCATCTCCAAATGTGCGGTGCCATCACTCAGTGTCACACCACTCAACGCCGGCCACTTCCGCAACAACAGCCTCCTCGGAAGCGCCGTGAACTTCCGCTCCCCCACGCTCTAATGAGGCTGGATGTCGTGGCCGCCGCCACCTACGGTGCCTACAGAACCAGAGAGACAAGGTGACCGCTGCGCCTGGAAGCGGCCGCCCGCTCACAAACAATTCCACACCTCAAAAATAACAGCTGCTACGGTTTCCTGTTCATCGCTCACCTTGCCCGATGAGCTCGGGGCAGACATCCCGCTTTGCATATAGTTTTGTGAGTCCCTTCATTAACTAGTCACATAGGTGCTCGCACTGCACGACCCCTCCGTTGTCACGTGCTGACCTACCTTCTCACGATGCTCTGTTCGCCCCCTCCCTCCCGTGTCCGGCTCCCTGCCATGCATCTCCACCAACAGCCACATTCCAGACTCATCCTTTCCCCTGCCATGCCAACACGGTTCCCTCACCTCCCGATCCGTGCCTCCCGGGTCAGTGGCCACGTCAGGTGCCTGCTCACGTACTCGGTCCGTCCCCGATGGCTGGGGAACCGTCACCTTCAATGCTGGGCCCACTTCTGGGGAAATACGGAGAGGCACACAGATATTAGACACTGCTTTCCAAAAGCAAGAGCTCACCACGCAAAACAAACAAATCCTTTTGACTGACTTGTTCGGCAACACAGAGACCCCAAAGGCAGAAATCCCAGACGAGTGACCTCACAGCCTGCCCCGTCACAGCACACGACGCCATCTGCTCGCCTTTGCTGTCACGCCTCACTCAATTGTCCTGCTTAACCCTAGACCTATTACTTGAGCTGCAAGAAAAAGTCAAACCACGCAACACACAAAAATTACAGTTCGTGTCAGATGACTCAAGCACAGGCGGACACCGATAGGGCAAATGCCAAAAGCAATACGGGAAGCAAACGGGCATGGCTGGTGTAGTGACACACACTCCTTTTGTAGGTAACTCACTCCTGAGCGACTCCATGAACAGCTGGGTGGAGAACCTCTCGGCAGACAGCACGCTCGAGTGGCCGCGCTGACACATACGGGGAAGGAGACTGGGCTACCGGAGGCTGCTTGCACACAGAACGCGGCCATTAGCTAACACTTAAACACCCCTTTCCCAACCATCCCCCGGTACCAAGACTTCAAAAACCCCTCCTCTCCTCCTGAACTGTTAGGGAAGGAACCTCACTCCTTCCCGACAGCTCCTGCCCTGTATTTGCACCCCTAAAGCCCCTCTGTCAGCCGCTCCTCGGGAGCCGCCCTTCCCACCTCTGCCCCGCGTTCTGCGAGCACCTCCCACCTTCCGGCTTCCCGCAGACTCTGTGCTCTCTACAGGCCCACAAAATAACGGAAGCCCTGATGCTTATAATCTACGAGGGACCTGCCGCAAGCTGCAGAGGTTCTCGGGACAACGTGGTACTCTGCGGGCAATCGGGAAAGGCGACGAGCAGTTCCGTAACCCAACACACACTATGCATTACGCCCCTGCTGCTTTCTGAAGGAAGGCTAGAGCTCCATATACAGACACGTACAACACGCTCACCCTAACCCCTACCGCAGCATCTCACCGTCAGTCCTATTGAGAGATAACGTCAACAACTTGCACAACACACAGGCAAAACCGGTGGAAAAAATATAAGCTTCTACCTTTGGTCAAGTCATAAAATTCCGGGAAAACAAAACAACCAAACAAAAAAACCTACCACACACACAAAAGAACAACAAACCACAAACAAAAAAACCCAGACAAAACCATAACACCCCCACAAAACCAAATAATCCAAAACAATCTATCAGACCATCTTGCTACCCCTGAACACCCAACACAAACTTACTGACCCAAGGGAAAACAAAAGCTCGTACAAGTGTACTTTCTAATATATATCTGCTGCTCAACTTTGACTGCTCCTTAATCTCTTACCTCAGCCAGAAACCTCCCCATCTCTGAATGTCAAAACACACCTACCCAAAGATCTTAGACAGCTCAAAACCTGCAACCAACTCAAGGAACAGTACCAGAGAAGCCCAGGAGCAGAATGAGCCTCCCGAAAAAAGGCTGGGGCTCATCTACGCCAGCGGAATGGCAAAGCAGAATGAAATTTTTTAAGAACCCCTTCTCAAAAAAATATCTCTGGTTATAAAGTCAATCATTTACTGTAAAACCATCAACCATTCGGAGTCACCTCAACGCTCTCTCTCGCTCAGTCCCTTAACAGAACTGGATCAGTCTCAAAGGACAAAAAACATGAAAAGAAACGTGGAAATACACAAGCGTATCGGGAACCGTATGAAGCAGCTAAATTAACACCTCAGTAGCTGGGGCAAAACTAAATTGTAAAGGACAACAAAAAAACACCCCAGGAGACACATGGATAAAAACAGATGAAGGCTCTCTCTTCTCGCAGAAGCTCAAGGAGAGACCTGAGCCAACGGTACACAGCTCTGGGGTATCGGATACCGAAAAGAAACATACTCGAGACAGAAAACAGACTGCTGCGGAGCACAAAGGTGGCTTTGGCAAAGGTTCTGCCGGGACAAGAGTCACAGTTACAGGGAACGGACAGCGGCCGGCAGGGGAAACGCCATCGGCGTGGAGGGGCCAGCGGGGTAAATGCCGCCCTCAGCTAACGCTGCGCTATCAAGCCTTAAGCGAAAACTGCAGAGTAGTTACAGGAGACGGGCATAAGATGGATGCTGAATATCACTTGATGGTCACAAAATCTCATGGGGATGGGCACCACGTAGCCTCACGGACACCCCTTAGACCCAAATGCTTAACGAAAGACGCTTCTTGCCAAAACACAAGCTCGACGAGGAAAAGCCAAAGCTGATGCGGGGGCAACTACTAAAATCTCAGTACGTGAGCAGGCATTACTTAAGATGGTGCGGTGGTTCTGCCGGGTCCGTCCAACCTGAGCAACGGGTTCTAACGCCTGTCCAGCAGCGTCCATGATCTCTCTCACGGCCTCCCACATCATAGACACCTCCCCTGCCCGGGACCGCGTTTTCCATGTCCCACCCCTCCCCATCCCCGCAATGAAAATCAAACACAACAAATACGCACTCTACTTCATCTTCTTGGCCTCCAAAAGAAGCTTCCTTCCACTGCTGAGCGTCGACACCGACATCCTCATGCTGTTCCTCAAAAGCAGGCTGGCCCTCGGGTGCCCGTACTGCCAAAGGAAGAGAAAATGATTATGCTCTTATAATGAGCTCCATCATCCTCTCCTTCTTCAGGAAATCGAATCCCGATCACTACATACCAGAAGTTTGTGCAGGAGATGTCCGAGGCCAGCCCCGTAAATGAAGCACTCTGTGACCCTGCTTTCTCTTTTGGCCACAGCACCCGCCACCGGGGAGCCCCAAACCCCTTTGTGACTCCCTAGGAAAACCAGATACAACTAGTTCAAAACATCTGGCAGGAGAGAGATGACCGACAAACACGTATAGCCCACCTCAAACCAGCTAGAGAGCTGACTTCCTCCCCCACTAAACTCTCGTCTTCGACAAATACACCAAACAGAACAATGTTTACGCTGAACAGAACAAAACCCTTACCCTCTGACACTCTGAAAAGGATTTGTGCACCCACAAAATATATATATTCATGCTATCGACCCACGTGCCACGCTTCCTCAGGGTCAGCCCCGCAAAGACAGGAGAACACCCGATGCTCTCTCCACAGATACCCCGATACTCCGCTCCCTTCTTCGCCGCTCCTGTCACGGGAAAATGCTGGGAATAAAAAAAAGGTTCAGAGAAGCAAAACAATAAACAATAGGGAGAGGGACCAGTGCAAAGGAATAGAGAGAGGAAGAGACGAACAGGAAGGACAGACAACCCCATCCTGAGCACAGCCTCTGGGAGAGGGAAAGAGGAAACAGCAACCGTTATTACCGCAGATCGACCCAGACCAAAGCCTCTCCTTCCGCAGGGGCTTCTGGACACACCGCTCCTTCCCCGCGCTACTGCCAAGGGCCCCTGCACTGAGGGGGAATCCACTGCAGGCAGAGAGAGGCAGAGAAAGGAAAAGTAGCCACAGGCTACAGGAAAGAGAGAGGGAGGACTGAAAAGACGGGGAGGCAGGGAGCCACTCAGAGCGAGATGGAGAAAGAAGGTGCGGGGGGGGTGCAAAAAAAAAATAATTTTGCAGCAGGTAAGGAAAGAGAGGGGGCCGGGGGAGAGACAGGGAGGGCCCAGGACGCACAAGAGAGGCAACGGGGCCCCACTGGCCCAGGACTCACCGCGACTCTCGCTCTCAGCGCTGCTGGCACAATTTAGCCGTTCACATGCTTCTTTCCCCTCCTCTCCTCCCTGCCTCTTCTGCAGCTCCAGACTCTAGGCCGACCTCCACCTGAAGAGAACACGGGGGTGTCTTACAGCTCTTACGAGATGAGGCTTCCTCGGCACGTAGCCTAGCTCGCTCGTGCACTACACGCCCGTACCGAACTGCGGGTTACGCGTACAGACCCTGCGGTGCACGTTGGTGGCCTGGCCCGCTGCGGGCTATGAAGGGGGATCCTTCCTCCCTCACCTGCAGGGACAGGCTCTCTCTTGCCTGCAGCAGGAAAGCAGCTGGCAGCCAGAGCGCCTTCAGTTTCTTCTGCTTTACCTTTCGTTGGCGTCTCCAGCTTCAGCCGAGGCAGCTCCTCTCCACAGCCGGGAAGGGCTTTGTCTATCCCTTTTCGGCCCTGCGCTGCAAGGACGGCGAGGCCGGGCAGAGAGAAGCCACGCGAGCCTGAGACGGCCGCAGTCAACGGCATCCCCGGGGGAAGGACAGACAACCACGTCCTCAGCACGGTCTCTGGGAGAGGGAAAGAAGAAACAGCGACCGTCATTACCGTCGATCGACCCTGGCCAAAGCCTCTCCTTGCGCAGGGGCTTCTGGACACAGCGCCCCTTCCCCGCGCTACTGCTAAGGGCCCCTGCACCGAGGAGGGCCGGCTCGCTGCCTTCACGACAGGGCCTGGGGGCGGCCAAGGGCTACGCGGCACGCTGCAGGGGAGGTGCCGGGGCTGGGGGCAGGCGCACGGGGCAAGGGGGGGGCAAGGGGAGGCTGAGCGGGAGCTCCGGCGAGCCGGGGAGGCGGCCATCATCTGCGCCCTGGGCACGGGGAAAAGGTCACCGTCCTCCTCCTTTCCCTCTTCCCTTCTGTCAGCTCCCGGGGAACTCACCGCTTCTCGGGGAGCGGCCGCACCCGCAAGCCCCCAGAAATCAACACGAATCCAACCCCAAATACACCGCGCGTACCGTACGCGGCACGGCCGCCCGGCACCCGAGCGCCGGAAGACCGCGCCTCCCGCCACGCCCCGGCGAACCACGTGACAGCGCCGGCAGCCACTGCGCCTGGACTACACCTCCCGGCATGCTCTGCGCCACAACACGGCCGCCCGGCAGCCGCGCGCCGCAAGGACTACACCTCCCGGCATGCTCTGCGCCACAACACGGCCGCCCGGCAGCCGCGCGCCGCAAGGACTACACCTCCCGGCATGCTCTGCGGCACAACACGGCCGCACCGCAGCCGCGCGCCACAAGGACTGCAGCTCCCGGCATGCTCTGCGACACAACACGGCCGCCCGGCCAGCCCACAGCCGCACCACCACAGCTCCCGGCATGCTCTGCGACACAACACGGCCGCACGGCCAGCCGCCAGGCGCACCACCACAGCTCCCGGAATGCCGCGAGCCCGCCCTCCCGCTCTCTGACCCTGCGGGGCACCGTCCCTCCCGCCGATGCACCCGGAACCCCCACCGAGCCCTCACCACAGCCTCGCTCTCCCCACAGCTCCGCTCCGACCCGGCGCTGCCCCGCCGCAGCCCTCCTCGGGGCTTTACCCGGGACCCAGCGGCCCACCCCCCAGCCCCCGCTCACCTTCTCCCTCGCTACAGTCGCAGCCCGCTGACGCTCGGCCACAGCTCCGCTCCGCTCCGCCCTCGGCTCACACTGGCCCCCCGGAGCAGGGCACCACCCCTTTTCCAGGGAGGAGCCGGCACCATCAGCCCCACCGCCCGCACCTGGGGCTCCTCCAGCCCCCGCGCGCAGCTGAGGCACAGCAGCAACGGGGGGCCCCCTCCCCTCACCCCCACAGTGCACCACCTCCTCCCCTGGGCTCCATCACAGCCCCTTGCCCCACGCAAAGGCAGCGCAAACGCAGCCCTGAGGGCAAAGGAGAGGGCAGGTGTTTGTGCAGGCGCACACGCGTAACAAGTCCCAGGAGCCATTCGTGGCTCAGGGTCCCCAACGCTCCCACTGCCCCAAGGCCACCTCGGCCGCCGTTGCCGCAGCCGCACGGAGCTGGTGTTGGCTGCGATAGTGCTCATTTTCTCCAGAGTAGCTAGGAAGGGATAAGTTTTGGATTTATGCTCAAAACACCGTTAATAATGTAGAGATGTTTTGGTTCTTGCTGAGCACTGCTTCCACAGTCAGGGCCTCTTCTGGTTCTCTCAGTGCCCCACCAGCAAGTAGGCTGGGAGAGGACACAGCTGGGAAAGCTTTCCCAGCTAACTGACCAAAGGGATATTCCATACCATTTGACATCATGCTCAGCACACGCAGCTGGGGGAAGAAGGGGGAGTCCTTGGGGGCTACGGCATTTCTCTTCCTAAGTAACCGTTACACATGACAGAGCCCTGCTTTCCCAGAAACAGCTCAACACCTGCCCGCCGAAAAGGAGGAGCGAATTAATTCCTTGCTTTGCTTCCACGCACAGCTTTTGCTTTACCTATTAAACCGTCTTGATCTCAACCCATGATTTTTCTCACTTTTACCCTTCCAGCTCTCTCCCCCAGCCCACTGAGGGTGGAGCGAGCAAGCAGCTCCCTGGTGCAGAGTTGCCAGCTGAGGCTAAGCCACGGCACGCGCTTGTCCCGGTTTGGCAGGGAACGGACCGTCCGTCGCCTGGCTCCTGGAGCGACGGGCTGCTGAGCAGAGGGGGAGGCCACCAAAGGTGAGGAGCAGGGCACAGGACAGTAGGAGGAGAGAAGAGCAGCATCCGGCTGGACGGGGGCGGGGGGGGCGTGTGTGCGTGTAGTGAGAAGGCACGAGGCAGGGAACAGGACGGCCAGAGGAGGACAGGGAGCCTGACGGAGGTGGAGATAAAAGCAGCAGAGAGAGGGGAAGAGCAGGACACAGACCAACAAAGAAGGATGAGGAGCAGGCTGGAGACGCACAAAGAACCTGGGGCAGGCAGCACGACAGCGAGGGAGGAAAGAAGAACAGGGGCAGGAAGCTGGACCGAGCGAGATGGAGACAGACAAGATAAGCGACAAGAACAGGGCAGAAAGGGAAGAATGAAGCCACGGGGACAGGGAGCCGAGACAGCCAACGACGGAGGGAAGGGGCCGGGGAGGGAACACCACAAAACAAACCATGGGGCTACGTGGTACAGAGCATGAGAAGGCAGAGAATTAACAATTAGGGACAGGGAGCCAGAAAAACAACAAAAAAAACACCAAAACAAAGGGAGATGGAGAGCAAAAGGAATCGCAATGCGTACAGAGAGAAGAGAGAAACAATTCTAAAAGAGGGTCACGGGGAAGCCAGAGACAGCAAGATGGAGAAAGGACAGAAGCTACAGGCTACAGGGCAGAGAGGGAAGAATTAATGAATAGACGCAGAGAGCTGGGCAGAAAGAGGTGGAGAAAGGCTGAAGATCACACGGCCAACAGGGAAGAGAGAAGAGAGGGAGGAATTTTAAAAACAGGGGCAAGAAGCCAGAGAGAGGGAGAGAGAGGCAACAATAAATGGGGACAAGCCACAGGGCAGCGAGGAGGGAATCGATGAATAAGAACAGCAGACCAAAGAGAACACAATGTAGAATGGAAAAAAGGAACAGCGGCCTACAGGGAAGGAGGAATTAAAGATCAGGCACTGGGAGGCAGACAGAGACACATGAAGAAACAAGTGGGAAAAAAAAAAAAACAAACCAACAACGGCAACGGGCTACAAAGACAGACAGAGAGGGAAGAAATAAAACATCGCAGCAAGGAGCTGGACAGAGAGAGATGAGGACAAACAAATAGCACGGGTCTACGTGACAGAGAACGTGGACTTAGAACACAGAGAGAGGGAGCCGGACAGAGAGAGAGGCCGAGAGAAAAACCTAGACGGGCTACAGCGGGCAGAGGCAGGGATTAAAACCTAGGGACAGGGAGCTGGACAGAGAGAGACGGAGGTCACAGGGAACAGCGGTGGCTGCAGGAAGAACAGGAATCCACAAATAGGGAAAGGGAGCTCGACAGAGAAGAACTCAGAAAGGCAAGAACAGTAGCAGGGTGCAGAGCAGAGCAGACGAATGAAAAAGCGCGGGGGGAGCGTTGAGGCAGACAGAGAGAGATTAAGAAAAAAGTCACGGGCTACGTGGCAAAGCAGGAGGAATTCAGAAACGGGGATGGCAACCAAGGGAGAGTGAGCTGGTGAAGGACAACGGGCATTCCAAGTGAGGGACGGGGAGCTGGGAAAAGCGAGGCAGAGAAAAACAGAATCACAGAGAGAATCACACAAAGCCAAAAAAGAAGAAACTGAACAACAGGAACAGGTGTAACCAAAGCGATGAAATCAGCCAACCAGAGACGGTGTTCCATTACGGGAACATGGAGCGTACGAATCAGCGCACCTGTTGATCTGCATTTTAGTCCCTAGGCGATCGTTAACGTCAGCAGAACAACAGACAACGTGCTTCTGTCAGAAAAGGACGACAAAACGCGGTTTCGTGGAGCGGACTGAGAGAACTAGCCAAGACTGCCAAGATCAACAGCCAAGAAGGTAAAAGGCAATTCTGGCAGGGGGAGATCGCGACCACCGACTCACGGACCACCACCGAGCCTGCGCAGCGATTTACATACGGAACGAGCAAGTTTGTACCGATCAGCAGACAGGACAATAATGAATACGTATGAATACGTAAAATTTTGATCTACAAATTGAACGGGAAAGGTGCGTGAGGTACGCACGCCAGGAGGAGCGATCCCCCGTGCATCCGGCGCCGTGAATAAAGAATGCCTGCTCTTTAATACTAAATTGGTCTTGAGGAGTTGTTTCCGATTTTACCGCGTTTTTCGGTAACACAGGGAGTCAGACCGAGAGAGCCAGAGAAAGACAAAAATACCGACAGGCTACAGGACAGAGCAGGAGGAGTAAAAAAATAAAAACGGAGCCAGAGCCAGGCAGAGAGAGGCGGAGAAAGAACAAGTAGCCACAGGCTACAGGACAGAGAGAGGGAGGACTGAAAAGACGGGGAGGCAGGGAGCCACTCAGAGCGAGACGGAGAAAGAAGGTGCGGGGGGGGGCGCAAAAAAAAAATAATTTTGCAGCAGGTAAGGAAAGAGAGGGGGCCGGGGGAGAGACAGGGAGGGCCCAGGACGTACAAGAGAGGCAACGGGGCCCCACTGGCCCAGGACTCACCGCGACTCTCGCTCTCAGCGCTGCTGGCACAATTTAGCCGTTCACATGCTTCTTTCCCCTCCTCTCCTCCCTGCCTCTTCTGCAGCTCCAGACTCTAGGCCGACCTCCACCTGAAGAGAACACGGGGGTGTCTTACAGCTCTTACGAGATGAGGCTTCCTAGGCACGTAGCCTAGCTCGCTCGTGCACTACACGCCCGTACCGAACTGCGGGTTCCAACTGTGGGAAGAAGGGGGAGTCCTTGGGGGCTACGGCATTTCTCTTCCTAACTAACCGTTACACATGACAGAGCCCTGCTTTCCCAGAAACAGCTCAACACCTGCCCGCCGAAAAGGAGGAGCGAATTAATTCCTTGCTTTGCTTCCACGCACAGCTTTTGCTTTACCTATTAAACCGTCTTGATCTCAACCCATGATTTTTCTCACTTTTACCCTTCCAGCTCTCTCCCCCAGCCCACTGAGGGTGGAGCGAGCAAGCAGCTCCCTGGTGCAGAGTTGCCAGCTGAGGCTAAGCCACGGCACGCGCTTGTCCCGGTTTGGCAGGGAACGGACCGTCCGTCGCCTGGCTCCTGGAGCGACGGGCTGCTGGGCAGAGGGGGAGGCCACCAAAGGTGAGGAGCAGGGCACAGGACAGTAGGAGGAGAGAAGAGCAGCATCCGGCTGGACGGGGGCGGGGGGGGCGTGTGTGCGTGTAGTGAGAAGGCACGAGGCAGGGAACAGGATGGCCAGAGGAGGACAGGGAGCCTGACGGAGGTGGAGATAAAAGCAGCAGAGAGAGGGGAAGAGCAGGACACAGACCAACAAAGAAGGATGAGGAGCAGGCTGGAGACGCACAAAGAACCTGGGGCAGGCAGCACGACAGCGAGGGAGGAAAGAAGAACAGGGGCAGGAAGCTGGACCGAGCGAGATGGAGACAGACAAGATAAGCGACAAGAACAGGGCAGAAAGGGAAGAATGAAGCCACGGGGACAGGGAGCCGAGACGGCCAGCGACGGAGGGAAGGGGCCGGGGAGGGAACACCACAAAACAAACCATGGGGCTACGTGGTACAGAGCATGAGAAGGCAGAGAATTAACAATTAGGGACAGGGAGCCAGAAAAACAACAAAAAAAACACCAAAACAAAGGGAGATGGAGAGCAAAAGGAATCGCAATGCGTACAGAGAGAAGAGAGAAACAATTCTAAAAGAGGGTCACGGGGAAGCCAGAGACAGCAAGATGGAGAAAGGACAGAAGCTACAGGCTACAGGGCAGAGAGGGAAGAATTAATGAATAGACGCAGAGAGCTGGGCAGAAAGAGGTGGAGAAAGGCTGAAGATCACACGGCCAACAGGGAAGAGAGAAGAGAGGGAGGAATTTTAAAAACAGGGGCAAGAAGCCAGAGAGAGGGAGAGAGAGGCAACAATAAATGGGGACAAGCCACAGGGCAGCGAGGAGGGAATCGATGAATAAGAACAGCAGACCAAAGAGAACACAATGTAGAATGGAAAAAAGGAACAGCGGCCTACAGGGAAGGAGGAATTAAAGATCAGGCACTGGGAGGCAGACAGAGACACATGAAGAAACAAGTGGGAAAAAAAAAAACAAAACCAACAACGGCAACGGGCTACAAAGACAGACAGAGAGGGAAGAAATAAAACATCGCAGCAAGGAGCTGGACAGAGAGAGATGAGGACAAACAAATAGCACGGGTCTACGTGACAGAGAACGTGGAATTAGAACACAGAGAGAGGGAGCCGGACAGAGAGAGAGGCCGAGAGAAAAACCTAGACGGGCTACAGCGGGCAGAGGCAGGGATTAAAACCTAGGGACAGGGAGCTGGACAGAGAGAGACGGAGGTCACAGGGAACAGCGGTGGCTGCAGGAAGAACAGGAATTCACAAATAGGGAAAGGGAGCTCGACGGAGAAGAACTCAGAAAGGCAAGAACAGTAGCAGGGTGCAGAGCAGAGCAGACGAATGAAAAAGCGCGGGGGGAGCGTTGAGGCAGACAGAGAGAGATTAAGAAAAAAGTCACGGGCTACGTGGCAAAGCAGGAGGAATTCAGAAACGGGGATGGCAACCAAGGGAGAGTGAGCTGGTGAAGGACAACGGGCATTCCAAGTGAGGGACGGGGAGCTGGGAAAAGCGAGGCAGAGAAAAACAGAATCACAGAGAGAATCACACAAAGCCAAAAAAGAAGAAACTGAACAACAGGAACAGGTGTAACCAAAGCGATGAAATCAGCCAACCAGAGACGGTGTTCCATTACGGGAACATGGAGCGTACGAATCAGCGCACCTGTTGATCTGCATTTTAGTCCCTAGGCGATCGTTAACGTCAGCAGAACAACAGACAACGTGCTTCTGTCAGAAAAGGACGACAAAACGCGGTTTCGTGGAGCGGACTGAGAGAACTAGCCAAGACTGCCAAGATCAACAGCCAAGAAGGTAAAAGGCAATTCTGGCAGGGGGAGATCGCGACCACCGACTCACGGACCACCACCGAGCCTGCGCAGCGATTTACATACGGAACGAGCAAGTTTGTACCGATCAGCAGACAGGACAATAATGAATACGTATGAATACGTAAAATTTTGATCTACAAATTGAACGGGAAAGGTGCGTGAGGTACGCACGCCAGGAGGAGCGATCCCCCGTGCATCCGGCGCCGTGAATAAAGAATGCCTGCTCTTTAATACTAAATTGGTCTTGAGGAGTTGTTTCCGATTTTACCGCGTTTTTCGGTAACACAGGGAGTCAGACCGAGAGAGCCAGAGAAAGACAAAAATACCGACAGGCTACAGGACAGAGCAGGAGGAGTAAAAAAATAAAAACGGAGCCAGAGCCAGGCAGAGAGAGGCGGAGAAAGAACAAGTAGCCACAGGCTACAGGACAGAGAGAGGGAGGACTGAAAAGACGGGGAGGCAGGGAGCCACTCAGAGCGAGACGGAGAAAGAAGGTGCGGGGGGGGGCGCAAAAAAAAAATAATTTTGCAGCAGGTAAGGAAAGAGAGGGGGCCGGGGGAGAGACAGGGAGGGCCCAGGACGTACAAGAGAGGCAACGGGGCCCCACTGGCCCAGGACTCACCGCGACTCTCGCTCTCAGCGCTGCTGGCACAATTTAGCCGTTCACATGCTTCTTTCCCCTCCTCTCCTCCCTGCCTCTTCTGCAGCTCCAGACTCTAGGCCGACCTCCACCTGAAGAGAACACGGGGGTGTCTTACAGCTCTTACGAGATGAGGCTTCCTAGGCACGTAGCCTAGCTCGCTCGTGCACTACACGCCCGTACCGAACTGCGGGTTCCAACTGTGGGAAGAAGGGGGAGTCCTTGGGGGCTACGGCATTTCTCTTCCTAACTAACCGTTACACATGACAGAGCCCTGCTTTCCCAGAAACAGCTCAACACCTGCCCGCCGAAAAGGAGGAGCGAATTAATTCCTTGCTTTGCTTCCACGCACAGCTTTTGCTTTACCTATTAAACCGTCTTGATCTCAACCCATGATTTTTCTCACTTTTACCCTTCCAGCTCTCTCCCCCAGCCCACTGAGGGTGGAGCGAGCAAGCAGCTCCCTGGTGCAGAGTTGCCAGCTGAGGCTAAGCCACGGCACGCGCTTGTCCCGGTTTGGCAGGGAACGGACCGTCCGTCGCCTGGCTCCTGGAGCGACGGGCTGCTGGGCAGAGGGGGAGGCCACCAAAGGTGAGGAGCAGGGCACAGGACAGTAGGAGGAGAGAAGAGCAGCATCCGGCTGGACGGGGGCGGGGGGGGCGTGTGTGCGTGTAGTGAGAAGGCACGAGGCAGGGAACAGGATGGCCAGAGGAGGACAGGGAGCCTGACGGAGGTGGAGATAAAAGCAGCAGAGAGAGGGGAAGAGCAGGACACAGACCAACAAAGAAGGATGAGGAGCAGGCTGGAGACGCACAAAGAACCTGGGGCAGGCAGCACGACAGCGAGGGAGGAAAGAAGAACAGGGGCAGGAAGCTGGACCGAGCGAGATGGAGACAGACAAGATAAGCGACAAGAACAGGGCAGAAAGGGAAGAATGAAGCCACGGGGACAGGGAGCCGAGACGGCCAGCGACGGAGGGAAGGGGCCGGGGAGGGAACACCACAAAACAAACCATGGGGCTACGTGGTACAGAGCATGAGAAGGCAGAGAATTAACAATTAGGGACAGGGAGCCAGAAAAACAACAAAAAAAACACCAAAACAAAGGGAGATGGAGAGCAAAAGGAATCGCAATGCGTACAGAGAGAAGAGAGAAACAATTCTAAAAGAGGGTCACGGGGAAGCCAGAGACAGCAAGATGGAGAAAGGACAGAAGCTACAGGCTACAGGGCAGAGAGGGAAGAATTAATGAATAGACGCAGAGAGCTGGGCAGAAAGAGGTGGAGAAAGGCTGAAGATCACACGGCCAACAGGGAAGAGAGAAGAGAGGGAGGAATTTTAAAAACAGGGGCAAGAAGCCAGAGAGAGGGAGAGAGAGGCAACAATAAATGGGGACAAGCCACAGGGCAGCGAGGAGGGAATCGATGAATAAGAACAGCAGACCAAAGAGAACACAATGTAGAATGGAAAAAAGGAACAGCGGCCTACAGGGAAGGAGGAATTAAAGATCAGGCACTGGGAGGCAGACAGAGACACATGAAGAAACAAGTGGGAAAAAAAAAAACAAAACCAACAACGGCAACGGGCTACAAAGACAGACAGAGAGGGAAGAAATAAAACATCGCAGCAAGGAGCTGGACAGAGAGAGATGAGGACAAACAAATAGCACGGGTCTACGTGACAGAGAACGTGGAATTAGAACACAGAGAGAGGGAGCCGGACAGAGAGAGAGGCCGAGAGAAAAACCTAGACGGGCTACAGCGGGCAGAGGCAGGGATTAAAACCTAGGGACAGGGAGCTGGACAGAGAGAGACGGAGGTCACAGGGAACAGCGGTGGCTGCAGGAAGAACAGGAATTCACAAATAGGGAAAGGGAGCTCGACGGAGAAGAACTCAGAAAGGCAAGAACAGTAGCAGGGTGCAGAGCAGAGCAGACGAATGAAAAAGCGCGGGGGGAGCGTTGAGGCAGACAGAGAGAGATTAAGAAAAAAGTCACGGGCTACGTGGCAAAGCAGGAGGAATTCAGAAACGGGGATGGCAACCAAGGGAGAGTGAGCTGGTGAAGGACAACGGGCATTCCAAGTGAGGGACGGGGAGCTGGGAAAAGCGAGGCAGAGAAAAACAGAATCACAGAGAGAATCACACAAAGCCAAAAAAGAAGAAACTGAACAACAGGAACAGGTGTAACCAAAGCGATGAAATCAGCCAACCAGAGACGGTGTTCCATTACGGGAACATGGAGCGTACGAATCAGCGCACCTGTTGATCTGCATTTTAGTCCCTAGGCGATCGTTAACGTCAGCAGAACAACAGACAACGTGCTTCTGTCAGAAAAGGACGACAAAACGCGGTTTCGTGGAGCGGACTGAGAGAACTAGCCAAGACTGCCAAGATCAACAGCCAAGAAGGTAAAAGGCAATTCTGGCAGGGGGAGATCGCGACCACCGACTCACGGACCACCACCGAGCCTGCGCAGCGATTTACATACGGAACGAGCAAGTTTGTACCGATCAGCAGACAGGACAATAATGAATACGTATGAATACGTAAAATTTTGATCTACAAATTGAACGGGAAAGGTGCGTGAGGTACGCACGCCAGGAGGAGCGATCCCCCGTGCATCCGGCGCCGTGAATAAAGAATGCCTGCTCTTTAATACTAAATTGGTCTTGAGGAGTTGTTTCCTATTTTACCGCGTTTTTCGGTAACACAGGGAGTCAGACCGAGAGTGCCAGAGAAAGACAAAAATACCGACAGGCTACAGGACAGAGCAGGAGGAGTAAAAAAATAAAAACGGAGCCAGAGCCAGGCAGAGAGAGGCGGAGAAAGAACAAGTAGCCACAGGCTACAGGACAGAGAGAGGGAGGACTGAAAAGACGGGGAGGCAGGGAGCCACTCAGAGCGAGACGGAGAAAGAAGGTGCGGGGGGGGGGCGCAAAAAAAAAATAATTTTGCAGCAGGTAAGGAAAGAGAGGGGACCGGGGGAGAGACAGGGAGGGCCCAGGACGTACAAGAGAGGCAACGGGGCCCCACTGGCCCAGGACTCACCGCGACTCTCGCTCTCAGCGCTGCTGGCACAATTTAGCCGTTCACATGCTTCTTTCCCCTCCTCTCCTCCCTGCCTCTTCTGCAGCTCCAGACTCTAGGCCGACCTCCACCTGAAGAGAACACGGGGGTGTCTTACAGCTCTTACGAGATGAGGCTTCCTCGGCACGTAGCCTAGCTCGCTCGTGCACTACACGCCCGTACCGAACTGCGGGTTACGCGTACAGACCCTGCGGTGCACGTTGGTGGCCTGGCCCGCTGCGGGCTATGAAGGGGGATCCTTCCTCCCTCACCTGCAGGGACAGGCTCTCTCTTGCCTGCAGCAGGAAAGCAGCTGGCAGCCAGAGCGCCTTCAGTTTCTTCTGCTTTACCTTTCGTTGGCGTCTCCAGCTTCAGCCGAGGCAGCTCCTCTCCACAGCCGGGAAGGGCTTTGTCTATCCCTTTTCGGCCCTGCGCTGCAAGGACGGCGAGGCCGGGCAGAGAGAAGCCACGCGAGCCTGAGACGGCCGCAGTCAACGGCATCCCTGGGGGAAGGACAGACAACCACGTCCTCAGCACGGTCTCTGGGAGAGGGAAAGAAGAAACAGCGACCGTCATTACCGTCGATCGACCCTGGCCAAAGCCTCTCCTTGCGCAGGGGCTTCTGGACACAGCGCCCCTTCCCCGCGCTACTGCTAAGGGCCCCTGCGCCGAGGAGGGCCGGCTCGCTGCCTTCACGACAGGGCCTGGGGGCGGCCAAGGGCTACGCGGCACGCTGCAGGGGAGGTGCCGGGGCTGGGGGCAGGCGCACGGGGCAAGGGGGGGGCAAGGGGAGGCTGAGCGGGAGCTCCGGCGAGCCGGGGAGGCGGCCATCATCTGCGCCCTGGGCACGGGGAAAAGGTCACCGTCCTCCTCCTTTCCCTCTTCCCTTCTGTCAGCTCCCGGGGAACTCACCGCTTCTCGGGGAGCGGCCGCACCCGCAAGCCCCCAGAAATCAACACGAATCCAACCCCAAATACACCGCGCGTACCGTACGCGGCACGGCCGCCCGGCACCCGAGCGCCGGAAGACCGCGCCTCCCGCCACGCCCCGGCGAACCACGTGACAGCGCCGGCAGCCACTGCGCCTGGACTACACCTCCCGGCATGCTCTGCGCCACAACACGGCCGCCCGGCAGCCGCGCGCCGCAAGGACTACACCTCCCGGCATGCTCTGCGCCACAACACGGCCGCACCGCAGCCGCGCGCCGCAAGGACTGCAGCTCCCGGCATGCTCTGCGACACAACACGGCCGCCCGGCAGCCGCGCGCCGCAAGGACTGCAGCTCCCGGCATGCTCTGCGACACAACACGGCCGCACGGCCAGCCGCCAGGCGCACCACCACAGCTCCCGGAATGCCGCGAGCCCGCCCTCCCGCTCTCTGACCCTGCGGGGCACCGTCCCTCCCGCCGATGCACCCGGAACCCCCACCGAGCCCTCACCACAGCCTCGCTCTCCCCACAGCTCCGCTCCGACCCGGCGCTGCCCCGCCGCAGCCCTCCTCGGGGCTTTACCCGGGACCCAGCGGCCCACCCCCCAGCCCCCGCTCACCTTCTCCCTCGCTACAGTCGCAGCCCGCTGACGCTCGGCCACAGCTCCGCTCCGCCCTCGGCTCACACTGGCCCCCCGGAGCAGGGCACCACCCCTTTTCCAGGGAGGAGCCGGCACCATCAGCCCCACTGCCCGCACCTGGGGCTCCTCCAGCCCCCGCGCACAGCTGAGGCACAGCAGCAACGGGGGGCCCCCTCCCCTCACCCCCACAGTGCACCACCTCCTCCCCTGGGCTCCATCACAGCCCCTTGCCCCACGCAAAGGCAGCGCAAACGCAGCCCTGAGGGCAAAGGAGAGGGCAGGTGTTTGTGCAGGCGCACACGCGTAACAAGTCCCAGGAGCCATTCGTGGCTCAGGGTCCCCAACGCTCCCACTGCCCCAAGGCCACCTCGGCCGCCGTTGCCGCAGCCGCACGGAGCTGGTGTTGGCTGCGATAGTGCTCATTTTCTCCAGAGTAGCTAGGAAGGGATAAGTTTTGGATTTATGCTCAAAACACCGTTAATAATGTAGAGATGTTTTGGTTCTTGCTGAGCACTGCTTCCACAGTCAGGGCCTCTTCTGGTTCTCTCAGTGCCCCACCAGCAAGTAGGCTGGGAGAGGACACAGCTGGGAAAGCTTTCCCAGCTAACTGACCAAAGGGATATTCCATACCATTTGACATCATGCTCAGCACACGCAGCTGGGGGAAGAAGGGGGAGTCCTTGGGGGCTACGGCATTTCTCTTCCTAAGTAACCGTTACACATGACAGAGCCCTGCTTTCCCAGAAACAGCTCAACACCTGCCCGCCGAAAAGGAGGAGCGAATTAATTCCTTGCTTTGCTTCCACGCACAGCTTTTGCTTTACCTATTAAACCGTCTTGATCTCAACCCATGATTTTTCTCACTTTTACCCTTCCAGCTCTCTCCCCCAGCCCACTGAGGGTGGAGCGAGCAAGCAGCTCCCTGGTGCAGAGTTGCCAGCTGAGGCTAAGCCACGGCACGCGCTTGTCCCGGTTTGGCAGGGAACGGACCGTCCGTCGCCTGGCTCCTGGAGCGACGGGCTGCTGAGCAGAGGGGGAGGCCACCAAAGGTGAGGAGCAGGGCACAGGACAGTAGGAGGAGAGAAGAGCAGCATCCGGCTGGACGGGGGCGGGGGGGGCGTGTGTGCGTGTAGTGAGAAGGCACGAGGCAGGGAACAGGACGGCCAGAGGAGGACAGGGAGCCTGACGGAGGTGGAGATAAAAGCAGCAGAGAGAGGGGAAGAGCAGGACACAGACCAACAAAGAAGGATGAGGAGCAGGCTGGAGACGCACAAAGAACCTGGGGCAGGCAGCACGACAGCGAGGGAGGAAAGAAGAACAGGGGCAGGAAGCTGGACCGAGCGAGATGGAGACAGACAAGATAAGCGACAAGAACAGGGCAGAAAGGGAAGAATGAAGCCACGGGGACAGGGAGCCGAGACGGCCAACGACGGAGGGAAGGGGCCGGGGAGGGAACACCACAAAACAAACCATGGGGCTACGTGGTACAGAGCATGAGAAGGCAGAGAATTAACAATTAGGGACAGGGAGCCAGAAAAACAACAAAAAAAACACCAAAACAAAGGGAGATGGAGAGCAAAAGGAATCGCAATGCGTACAGAGAGAAGAGAGAAACAATTCTAAAAGAGGGTCACGGGGAAGCCAGAGACAGCAAGATGGAGAAAGGACAGAAGCTACAGGCTACAGGGCAGAGAGGGAAGAATTAATGAATAGACGCAGAGAGCTGGGCAGAAAGAGGTGGAGAAAGGCTGAAGATCACATGGCCAACAGGGAAGAGAGAAGAGAGGGAGGAATTTTAAAAACAGGGGCAAGAAGCCAGAGAGAGGGAGAGAGAGGCAACAATAAATGGGGACAAGCCACAGGGCAGCGAGGAGGGAATCGATGAATAAGAACAGCAGACCAAAGAGAACACAATGTAGAATGGAAAAAAGGAACAGCGGCCTACAGGGAAGGAGGAATTAAAGATCAGGCACTGGGAGGCAGACAGAGACACATGAAGAAACAAGTGGGAAAAAAAAAAACAAAACCAACAACGGCAACGGGCTACAAAGACAGACAGAGAGGGAAGAAATAAAACATCGCAGCAAGGAGCTGGACAGAGAGAGATGAGGACAAACAAATAGCACGGGTCTACGTGACAGAGAACGTGGAATTAGAACACAGAGAGAGGGAGCCGGACAGAGAGAGAGGCCGAGAGAAAAACCTAGACGGGCTACAGCGGGCAGAGGCAGGGATTAAAACCTAGGGACAGGGAGCTGGACAGAGAGAGACGGAGGTCACAGGGAACAGCGGTGGCTGCAGGAAGAACAGGAATTCACAAATAGGGAAAGGGAGCTCGACAGAGAAGAACTCAGAAAGGCAAGAACAGTAGCAGGGTGCAGAGCAGAGCAGACGAATGAAAAAGCGCGGGGGGAGCGTTGAGGCAGACAGAGAGAGATTAAGAAAAAAGTCACGGGCTACGTGGCAAAGCAGGAGGAATTCAGAAACGGGGATGGCAACCAAGGGAGAGTGAGCTGGTGAAGGACAACGGGCATTCCAAGTGAGGGACGGGGAGCTGGGAAAAGCGAGGCAGAGAAAAACAGAATCACAGAGAGAATCACACAAAGCCAAAAAAGAAGAAACTGAACAACAGGAACAGGTGTAACCAAAGCGATGAAATCAGCCAACCAGAGACGGTGTGCCATTACGGGAACATGGAGCGTACGAATCAGCGCACCTGTTGATCTGCATTTTAGTCCCTAGGCGATCGTTAACGTCAGCAGAACAACAGACAACGTGCTTCTGTCAGAAAAGGACGACAAAACGCGGTTTCGTGGAGCGGACTGAGAGAACTAGCCAAGACTGCCAAGATCAACAGCCAAGAAGGTAAAAGGCAATTCTGGCAGGGGGAGATCGCGACCACCGACTCACGGACCACCACCGAGCCTGCGCAGCGATTTACATACGGAACGAGCAAGTTTGTACCGATCAGCAGACAGGACAATAATGAATACGTATGAATACGTAAAATTTTGATCTACAAATTGAACGGGAAAGGTGCGTGAGGTACGCACGCCAGGAGGAGCGATCCCCCGTGCATCCGGCGCCGTGAATAAAGAATGCCTGCTCTTTAATACTAAATTGGTCTTGAGGAGTTGTTTCCTATTTTACCGCGTTTTTCGGTAACACAGGGAGTCAGACCGAGAGTGCCAGAGAAAGACAAAAATACCGACAGGCTACAGGACAGAGCAGGAGGAGTAAAAAAATAAAAACGGAGCCAGAGCCAGGCAGAGAGAGGCGGAGAAAGAACAAGTAGCCACAGGCTACAGGACAGAGAGAGGGAGGACTGAAAAGACGGGGAGGCAGGGAGCCACTCAGAGCGAGACGGAGAAAGAAGGTGCGGGGGGGGGCGCAAAAAAAAAATAATTTTGCAGCAGGTAAGGAAAGAGAGGGGACCGGGGGAGAGACAGGGAGGGCCCAGGACGTACAAGAGAGGCAACGGGGCCCCACTGGCCCAGGACTCACCGCGACTCTCGCTCTCAGCGCTGCTGGCACAATTTAGCCGTTCACATGCTTCTTTCCCCTCCTCTCCTCCCTGCCTCTTCTGCAGCTCCAGACTCTAGGCCGACCTCCACCTGAAGAGAACACGGGGGTGTCTTACAGCTCTTACGAGATGAGGCTTCCTCGGCACGTAGCCTAGCTCGCTCGTGCACTACACGCCCGTACCGAACTGCGGGTTACGCGTACAGACCCTGCGGTGCACGTTGGTGGCCTGGCCCGCTGCGGGCTATGAAGGGGGATCCTTCCTCCCTCACCTGCAGGGACAGGCTCTCTCTTGCCTGCAGCAGGAAAGCAGCTGGCAGCCAGAGCGCCTTCAGTTTCTTCTGCTTTACCTTTCGTTGGCGTCTCCAGCTTCAGCCGAGGCAGCTCCTCTCCACAGCCGGGAAGGGCTTTGTCTATCCCTTTTCGGCCCTGCGCTGCAAGGACGGCGAGGCCGGGCAGAGAGAAGCCACGCGAGCCTGAGACGGCCGCAGTCAACGGCATCCCCGGGGGAAGGACAGACAACCACGTCCTCAGCACGGTCTCTGGGAGAGGGAAAGAAGAAACAGCGACCGTCATTACCGTCGATCGACCCTGGCCAAAGCCTCTCCTTGCGCAGGGGCTTCTGGACACAGCGCCCCTTCCCCGCGCTACTGCTAAGGGCCCCTGCGCCGAGGAGGGCCGGCTCGCTGCCTTCACGACAGGGCCTGGGGGCGGCCAAGGGCTACGCGGCACGCTGCAGGGGAGGTGCCGGGGCTGGGGGCAGGCGCACGGGGCAAGGGGGGGGCAAGGGGAGGCTGAGCGGGAGCTCCGGCGAGCCGGGGAGGCGGCCATCATCTGCGCCCTGGGCACGGGGAAAAGGTCACCGTCCTCCTCCTTTCCCTCTTCCCTTCTGTCAGCTCCCGGGGAACTCACCGCTTCTCGGGGAGCGGCCGCACCCGCAAGCCCCCAGAAATCAACACGAATCCAACCCCAAATACACCGCGCGTACCGTACGCGGCACGGCCGCCCGGCACCCGAGCGCCGGAAGACCGCGCCTCCCGCCACGCCCCGGCGAACCACGTGACAGCGCCGGCAGCCACTGCGCCTGGACTACACCTCCCGGCATGCTCTGCGCCACAACACGGCCGCCCGGCAGCCGCGCGCCGCAAGGACTACACCTCCCGGCATGCTCTGCGCCACAACACGGCCGCCCGGCAGCCGCGCGCCGCAAGGACTACACCTCCCGGCATGCTCTGCGGCACAACACGGCCGCACCGCAGCCGCGCGCCACAAGGACTGCAGCTCCCGGCATGCTCTGCGACACAACACGGCCGCCCGGCCAGCCCACAGCCGCACCACCACAGCTCCCGGCATGCTCTGCGACACAACACGGCCGCACGGCCAGCCCACAGCCACACCACCACAGCTCCCGGAATGCCGCGAGCCCGCCCTCCCGCTCTCTGACCCTGCGGGGCACCGTCCCTCCCGCCGATGCACCCGGAACCCCCACCGAGCCCTCACCACAGCCTCGCTCTCCCCACAGCTCCGCTCCGACCCGGCGCTGCCCCGCCGCAGCCCTCCTCGGGGCTTTACCCGGGACCCAGCGGCCCACCCCCCAGCCCCCGCTCACCTTCTCCCTCGCTACAGTCGCAGCCCGCTGACGCTCGGCCACAGCTCCGCTCCGCTCCGCCCTCGGCTCACACTGGCCCCCCGGAGCAGGGCACCACCCCTTTTCCAGGGAGGAGCCGGCACCATCAGCCCCACTGCCCGCACCTGGGGCTCCTCCAGCCCCCGCGCGCAGCTGAGGCACAGCAGCAACGGGGGGCCCCCTCCCCTCACCCCCACAGTGCACCACCTCCTCCCCTGGGCTCCATCACAGCCCCTTGCCCCACGCAAAGGCAGCGCAAACGCAGCCCTGAGGGCAAAGGAGAGGGCAGGTGTTTGTGCAGGCGCACACGCGTAACAAGTCCCAGGAGCCATTCGTGGCTCAGGGTCCCCAACGCTCCCACTGCCCCAAGGCCACCTCGGCCGCCGTTGCCGCAGCCGCACGGAGCTGGTGTTGGCTGCGATAGTGCTCATTTTCTCCAGAGTAGCTAGGAAGGGATAAGTTTTGGATTTATGCTCAAAACACCGTTAATAATGTAGAGATGTTTTGGTTCTTGCTGAGCACTGCTTCCACAGTCAGGGCCTCTTCTGGTTCTCTCAGTGCCCCACCAGCAAGTAGGCTGGGAGAGGACACAGCTGGGAAAGCTTTCCCAGCTAACTGACCAAAGGGATAATCCATACCATTTGACATCATGCTCAGCACACGCAGCTGGGGGAAGAAGGGGGAGTCCTTGGGGGCTACGGCATTTCTCTTCCTAAGTAACCGTTACACATGACAGAGCCCTGCTTTCCCAGAAACAGCTCAACACCTGCCCGCCGAAAAGGAGGAGCGAATTAATTCCTTGCTTTGCTTCCACGCACAGCTTTTGCTTTACCTATTAAACAGCCTTGATCTCAACCCATGATTTTTCTCACTTTTACCCTTCCAGCTCTCTCCCCCAGCCCACTGAGGGTGGAGCGAGCAAGCAGCTCCCTGGTGCAGAGTTGCCAGCTGAGGCTAAGCCACGGCACGCGCTTGTCCCGGTTTGGCAGGGAACGGACCGTCCGTCGCCTGGCTCCTGGAGCGACGGGCTGCTGAGCAGAGGGGGAGGCCACCAAAGGTGAGGAGCAGGGCACAGGACAGTAGGAGGAGAGAAGAGCAGCATCCGGCTGGACGGGGGCGGGGGGGGCGTGTGTGCGTGTAGTGAGAAGGCACGAGGCAGGGAACAGGACGGCCAGAGGAGGACAGGGAGCCTGACGGAGGTGGAGATAAAAGCAGCAGAGAGAGGGGAAGAGCAGGACACAGACCAACAAAGAAGGATGAGGAGCAGGCTGGAGACGCACAAAGAACCTGGGGCAGGCAGCACGACAGCGAGGGAGGAAAGAAGAACAGGGGCAGGAAGCTGGACCGAGCGAGATGGAGACAGACAAGATAAGCGACAAGAACAGGGCAGAAAGGGAAGAATGAAGCCACGGGGACAGGGAGCCGAGACGGCCAACGACGGAGGGAAGGGGCCGGGGAGGGAACACCACAAAACAAACCATGGGGCTACGTGGTACAGAGCATGAGAAGGCAGAGAATTAACAATTAGGGACAGGGAGCCAGAAAAACAACAAAAAAAACACCAAAACAAAGGGAGATGGAGAGCAAAAGGAATCGCAATGCGTACAGAGAGAAGAGAGAAACAATTCTAAAAGAGGGTCACGGGGAAGCCAGAGACAGCAAGATGGAGAAAGGACAGAAGCTACAGGCTACAGGGCAGAGAGGGAAGAATTAATGAATAGACGCAGAGAGCTGGGCAGAAAGAGGTGGAGAAAGGCTGAAGATCACACGGCCAACAGGGAAGAGAGAAGAGAGGGAGGAATTTTAAAAACAGGGGCAAGAAGCCAGAGAGAGAGGCAACAATAAATGGGGACAAGCCACAGGGCAGCGAGGAGGGAATCGATGAATAAGAACAGCAGACCAAAGAGAACACAATGTAGAATGGAAAAAAGGAACAGCGGCCTACAGGGAAGGAGGAATTAAAGATCAGGCACTGGGAGGCAGACAGAGACACATGAAGAAACAAGTGGGAAAAAAAAAAACAAAACCAACAACGGCAACGGGCTACAAAGACAGACAGAGAGGGAAGAAATAAAACATCGCAGCAAGGAGCTGGACAGAGAGAGATGAGGACAAACAAATAGCACGGGTCTACGTGACAGAGAACGTGGAATTAGAACACAGAGAGAGGGAGCCGGACAGAGAGAGAGGCCGAGAGAAAAACCTAGACGGGCTACAGCGGGCAGAGGCAGGGATTAAAACCTAGGGACAGGGAGCTGGACAGAGAGAGACGGAGGTCACAGGGAACAGCGGTGGCTGCAGGAAGAACAGGAATTCACAAATAGGGAAAGGGAGCTCGACAGAGAAGAACTCAGAAAGGCAAGAACAGTAGCAGGGTGCAGAGCAGAGCAGACGAATGAAAAAGCGCGGGGGGAGCGTTGAGGCAGACAGAGAGAGATTAAGAAAAAAGTCACGGGCTACGTGGCAAAGCAGGAGGAATTCAGAAACGGGGATGGCAACCAAGGGAGAGTGAGCTGGTGAAGGACAACGGGCATTCCAAGTGAGGGACGGGGAGCTGGGAAAAGCGAGGCAGAGAAAAACAGAATCACAGAGAGAATCACACAAAGCCAAAAAAGAAGAAACTGAACAACAGGAACAGGTGTAACCAAAGCGATGAAATCAGCCAACCAGAGACGGTGTTCCATTACGGGAACATGGAGCGTACGAATCAGCGCACCTGTTGATCTGCATTTTAGTCCCTAGGCGATCGTTAACGTCAGCAGAACAACAGACAACGTGCTTCTGTCAGAAAAGGACGACAAAACGCGGTTTCGTGGAGCGGACTGAGAGAACTAGCCAAGACTGCCAAGATCAACAGCCAAGAAGGTAAAAGGCAATTCTGGCAGGGGGAGATCGCGACCACCGACTCACGGACCACCACCGAGCCTGCGCAGCGATTTACATACGGAACGAGCAAGTTTGTACCGATCAGCAGACAGGACAATAATGAATACGTAAAATTTTGATCTACAAATTGAACAGGAAAGGTGCGTGAGGTACGCACGCCAGGAGGAGCGATCCCCCGTGCATCCGGCGCCGTGAATAAAGAATGCCTGCTCTTTAATACTAAATTGGTCTTGAGGAGTTGTTTCCGATTTTACCGCGTTTTTCGGTAACACAGGGAGTCAGACCGAGAGAGCCAGAGAAAGACAAAAATACCGACAGGCTACAGGACAGAGCAGGAGGAGTAAAAAAATAAAAACGGAGCCAGAGCCAGGCAGAGAGAGGCGGAGAAAGAACAAGTAGCCACAGGCTACAGGACAGAGAGAGGGAGGACTGAAAAGACGGGGAGGCAGGGAGCCACTCAGAGCGAGACGGAGAAAGAAGGTGCGGGGGGGGGCGCAAAAAAAAAATAATTTTGCAGCAGGTAAGGAAAGAGAGGGGGCCGGGGGAGAGACAGGGAGGGCCCAGGACGTACAAGAGAGGCAACGGGGCCCCACTGGCCCAGGACTCACCGCGACTCTCGCTCTCAGCGCTGCTGGCACAATTTAGCCGTTCACATGCTTCTTTCCCCTCCTCTCCTCCCTGCCTCTTCTGCAGCTCCAGACTCTAGGCCGACCTCCACCTGAAGAGAACACGGGGGTGTCTTACAGCTCTTACGAGATGAGGCTTCCTAGGCACGTAGCCTAGCTCGCTCGTGCACTACACGCCCGTACCGAACTGCGGGTTCCAACTGTGGGAAGAAGGGGGAGTCCTTGGGGGCTACGGCATTTCTCTTCCTAACTAACCGTTACACATGACAGAGCCCTGCTTTCCCAGAAACAGCTCAACACCTGCCCGCCGAAAAGGAGGAGCGAATTAATTCCTTGCTTTGCTTCCACGCACAGCTTTTGCTTTACCTATTAAACCGTCTTGATCTCAACCCATGATTTTTCTCACTTTTACCCTTCCAGCTCTCTCCCCCAGCCCACTGAGGGTGGAGCGAGCAAGCAGCTCCCTGGTGCAGAGTTGCCAGCTGAGGCTAAGCCACGGCACGCGCTTGTCCCGGTTTGGCAGGGAACGGACCGTCCGTCGCCTGGCTCCTGGAGCGACGGGCTGCTGGGCAGAGGGGGAGGCCACCAAAGGTGAGGAGCAGGGCACAGGACAGTAGGAGGAGAGAAGAGCAGCATCCGGCTGGACGGGGGCGGGGGGGGCGTGTGTGCGTGTAGTGAGAAGGCACGAGGCAGGGAACAGGATGGCCAGAGGAGGACAGGGAGCCTGACGGAGGTGGAGATAAAAGCAGCAGAGAGAGGGGAAGAGCAGGACACAGACCAACAAAGAAGGATGAGGAGCAGGCTGGAGACGCACAAAGAACCTGGGGCAGGCAGCACGACAGCGAGGGAGGAAAGAAGAACAGGGGCAGGAAGCTGGACCGAGCGAGATGGAGACAGACAAGATAAGCGACAAGAACAGGGCAGAAAGGGAAGAATGAAGCCACGGGGACAGGGAGCCGAGACGGCCAACGACGGAGGGAAGGGGCCGGGGAGGGAACACCACAAAACAAACCATGGGGCTACGTGGTACAGAGCATGAGAAGGCAGAGAATTAACAATTAGGGACAGGGAGCCAGAAAAACAACAAAAAAAACACCAAAACAAAGGGAGATGGAGAGCAAAAGGAATCGCAATGCGTACAGAGAGAAGAGAGAAACAATTCTAAAAGAGGGTCACGGGGAAGCCAGAGACAGCAAGATGGAGAAAGGACAGAAGCTACAGGCTACAGGGCAGAGAGGGAAGAATTAATGAATAGACGCAGAGAGCTGGGCAGAAAGAGGTGGAGAAAGGCTGAAGATCACACGGCCAACAGGGAAGAGAGAAGAGAGGGAGGAATTTTAAAAACAGGGGCAAGAAGCCAGAGAGAGGGAGAGAGAGGCAACAATAAATGGGGACAAGCCACAGGGCAGCGAGGAGGGAATCGATGAATAAGAACAGCAGACCAAAGAGAACACAATGTAGAATGGAAAAAAGGAACAGCGGCCTACAGGGAAGGAGGAATTAAAGATCAGGCACTGGGAGGCAGACAGAGACACATGAAGAAACAAGTGGGAAAAAAAAAAAACAAACCAACAACGGCAACGGGCTACAAAGACAGACAGAGAGGGAAGAAATAAAACATCGCAGCAAGGAGCTGGACAGAGAGAGATGAGGACAAACAAATAGCACGGGTCTACGTGACAGAGAACGTGGACTTAGAACACAGAGAGAGGGAGCCGGACAGAGAGAGAGGCCGAGAGAAAAACCTAGACGGGCTACAGCGGACAGAGGCAGGGATTAAAACCTAGGGACAGGGAGCTGGACAGAGAGAGACGGAGGTCACAGGGAACAGCGGTGGCTGCAGGAAGAACAGGAATTCACAAATAGGGAAAGGGAGCTCGACAGAGAAGAACTCAGAAAGGCAAGAACAGTAGCAGGGTGCAGAGCAGAGCAGACGAATGAAAAAGCGCGGGGGGAGCGTTGAGGCAGACAGAGAGAGATTAAGAAAAAAGTCACGGGCTACGTGGCAAAGCAGGAGGAATTCAGAAACGGGGATGGCAACCAAGGGAGAGTGAGCTGGTGAAGGACAACGGGCATTCCAAGTGAGGGACGGGGAGCTGGGAAAAGCGAGGCAGAGAAAAACAGAATCACAGAGAGAATCACACAAAGCCAAAAAAGAAGAAACTGAACAACAGGAACAGGTGTAACCAAAGCGATGAAATCAGCCAACCAGAGACGGTGTTCCATTACGGGAACATGGAGCGTACGAATCAGCGCACCTGTCGATCTGCATTTTAGTCCCTAGGCGATCGTTAACGTCAGCAGAACAACAGACAACGTGCTTCTGTCAGAAAAGGACGACAAAACGCGGTTTCGTGGAGCGGACTGAGAGAACTAGCCAAGACTGCCAAGATTAACAGCCAAGAAGGTAAAAGGCCATTCTGGCAGGGGGAGATCGCGACCACCGACTCACGGACCACCACCGAGCCTGCGCAGCGATTTACATACGGAACGAGCAAGTTTGTACCGATCAGCAGACAGGACAATAATGAATACGTATGAATACGTAAAATTTTGATCTACAAATTGAACGGGAAAGGTGCGTGAGGTACGCACGCCAGGAGGAGCGATCCCCCGTGCATCCGGCGCCGTGAATAAAGAATGCCTGCTCTTTAATACTAAATTGGTCTTGAGGAGTTGTTTCCGATTTTACCGCGTTTTTCGGTAACACAGGGAGTCAGACCGAGAGAGCCAGAGAAAGACAAAAATACCGACAGCCTACAGGACAGAGCAGGAGGAGTAAAAAAATAAAAACGGAGCCAGAGCCAGGCAGAGAGAGGCGGAGAAAGAACAAGTAGCCACAGGCTACAGGACAGAGAGAGGGAGGACTGAAAAGACGGGGAGGCAGGGAGCCACTCAGAGCGAGACGGAGAAAGAAGGTGCGGGGGGGGCGCAAAAAAAAAATAATTTTGCAGCAGGTAAGGAAAGAGAGGGGGCCGGGGGAGAGACAGGGAGGGCCCAGGACGTACAAGAGAGGCAACGGGGCCCCACTGGCCCAGGACTCACCGCGACTCTCGCTCTCAGCGCTGCTGGCACAATTTAGCCGTTCACATGCTTCTTTCCCCTCCTCTCCTCCCTGCCTCTTCTGCAGCTCCAGACTCTAGGCCGACCTCCACCTGAAGAGAACACGGGGGTGTCTTACAGCTCTTACGAGATGAGGCTTCCTAGGCACGTAGCCTAGCTCGCTCGTGCACTACACGCCCGTACCGAACTGCGGGTTCCAACTGTGGGAAGAAGGGGGAGTCCTTGGGGGCTACGGCATTTCTCTTCCTAACTAACCGTTACACATGACAGAGCCCTGCTTTCCCAGAAACAGCTCAACACCTGCCCGCCGAAAAGGAGGAGCGAATTAATTCCTTGCTTTGCTTCCACGCACAGCTTTTGCTTTACCTATTAAACCGTCTTGATCTCAACCCATGATTTTTCTCACTTTTACCCTTCCAGCTCTCTCCCCCAGCCCACTGAGGGTGGAGCGAGCAAGCAGCTCCCTGGTGCAGAGTTGCCAGCTGAGGCTAAGCCACGGCACGCGCTTGTCCCGGTTTGGCAGGGAACGGACCGTCCGTCGCCTGGCTCCTGGAGCGACGGGCTGCTGGGCAGAGGGGGAGGCCACCAAAGGTGAGGAGCAGGGCACAGGACAGTAGGAGGAGAGAAGAGCAGCATCCGGCTGGACGGGGGCGGGGGGGGCGTGTGTGCGTGTAGTGAGAAGGCACGAGGCAGGGAACAGGATGGCCAGAGGAGGACAGGGAGCCTGACGGAGGTGGAGATAAAAGCAGCAGAGAGAGGGGAAGAGCAGGACACAGACCAACAAAGAAGGATGAGGAGCAGGCTGGAGACGCACAAAGAACCTGGGGCAGGCAGCACGACAGCGAGGGAGGAAAGAAGAACAGGGGCAGGAAGCTGGACCGAGCGAGATGGAGACAGACAAGATAAGCGACAAGAACAGGGCAGAAAGGGAAGAATGAAGCCACGGGGACAGGGAGCCGAGACGGCCAACGACGGAGGGAAGGGGCCGGGGAGGGAACACCACAAAACAAACCATGGGGCTACGTGGTACAGAGCATGAGAAGGCAGAGAATTAACAATTAGGGACAGGGAGCCAGAAAAACAACAAAAAAAACACCAAAACAAAGGGAGATGGAGAGCAAAAGGAATCGCAATGCGTACAGAGAGAAGAGAGAAACAATTCTAAAAGAGGGTCACGGGGAAGCCAGAGACAGCAAGATGGAGAAAGGACAGAAGCTACAGGCTACAGGGCAGAGAGGGAAGAATTAATGAATAGACGCAGAGAGCTGGGCAGAAAGAGGTGGAGAAAGGCTGAAGATCACACGGCCAACAGGGAAGAGAGAAGAGAGGGAGGAATTTTAAAAACAGGGGCAAGAAGCCAGAGAGAGGGAGAGAGAGGCAACAATAAATGGGGACAAGCCACAGGGCAGCGAGGAGGGAATCGATGAATAAGAACAGCAGACCAAAGAGAACACAATGTAGAATGGAAAAAAGGAACAGCGGCCTACAGGGAAGGAGGAATTAAAGATCAGGCACTGGGAGGCAGACAGAGACACATGAAGAAACAAGTGGGAAAAAAAAAAAAAAACAACAACGGCAACGGGCTACAAAGACAGACAGAGAGGGAAGAAATAAAACATCGCAGCAAGGAGCTGGACAGAGAGAGATGAGGACAAACAAATAGCACGGGTCTACGTGACAGAGAACGTGGACTTAGAACACAGAGAGAGGGAGCCGGACAGAGAGAGAGGCCGAGAGAAAAACCTAGACGGGCTACAGCGGGCAGAGGCAGGGATTAAAACCTAGGGACAGGGAGCTGGACAGAGAGAGACGGAGGTCACAGGGAACAGCGGTGGCTGCAGGAAGAACAGGAATCCACAAATAGGGAAAGGGAGCTCGACAGAGAAGAACTCAGAAAGGCAAGAACAGTAGCAGGGTGCAGAGCAGAGCAGACGAATGAAAAAGCGCGGGGGGAGCGTTGAGGCAGACAGAGAGATTAAGAAAAAAGTCACGGGCTACGTGGCAAAGCAGGAGGAATTCAGAAACGGGGATGGCAACCAAGGGAGAGTGAGCTGGTGAAGGACAACGGGCATTCCAAGTGAGGGACGGGGAGCTGGGAAAAGCGAGGCAGAGAAAAACAGAATCACAGAGAGAATCACACAAAGCCAAAAAAGAAGAAACTGAACAACAGGAACAGGTGTAACCAAAGCGATGAAATCAACCAACCAGAGACGGTGTTCCATTACGGGAACATGGAGCGTACGAATCAGCGCACCTGTTGATCTGCATTTTAGTCCCTAGGCGATCGTTAACGTCAGCAGAACAACAGACAACGTGCTTCTGTCAGAAAAGGACGACAAAACGCGGTTTCGTGGAGCGGACTGAGAGAACTAGCCAAGACTGCCAAGATCAACAGCCAAGAAGGTAAAAGGCAATTCTGGCAGGGGGAGATCGCGACCACCGACTCACGGACCACCACCGAGCCTGCGCAGCGATTTACATACGGAACGAGCAAGTTTGTACCGATCAGCAGACAGGACAATAATGAATACGTATGAATACGTAAAATTTTGATCTACAAATTGAACGGGAAAGGTGCGTGAGGTACGCACGCCAGGAGGAGCGATCCCCCCTGCATCCGGCGCCGTGAATAAAGAATGCCTGCTCTTTAATACTAAATTGGTCTTGAGGAGTTGTTTCCGATTTTACCGCGTTTTTCGGTAACACAGGGAGTCAGACCGAGAGAGCCAGAGAAAGACAAAAATACCGACAGGCTACAGGACAGAGCAGGAGGAGGAAAAAAATAAAAACGGAGCCAGAGCCAGGCAGAGAGAGGCGGAGAAAGAACAAGTAGCCACAGGCTACAGGACAGAGAGAGGGAGGACTGAAAAGACGGGGAGGCAGGGAGCCACTCAGAGCGAGACGGAGAAAGAAGGTGCGGGGGGGGGCGCAAAAAAAAAATAATTTTGCAGCAGGTAAGGAAAGAGAGGGGGCCGGGGGAGAGACAGGGAGGGCCCAGGACGTACAAGAGAGGCAACGGGGCCCCACTGGCCCAGGACTCACCGCGACTCTCGCTCTCAGCGCTGCTGGCACAATTTAGCCGTTCACATGCTTCTTTCCCCTCCTCTCCTCCCTGCCTCTTCTGCAGCTCCAGACTCTAGGCCGACCTCCACCTGAAGAGAACACGGGGGTGTCTTACAGCTCTTACGAGATGAGGCTTCCTCGGCACGTAGCCTAGCTCGCTCGTGCACTACACGCCCGTACCGAACTGCGGGTTCCAACTGTGGGAAGAAGGGGGAGTCCTTGGGGGCTACGGCATTTCTCTTCCTAACTAACCGTTACACATGACAGAGCCCTGCTTTCCCAGAAACAGCTCAACACCTGCCCGCCGAAAAGGAGGAGCGAATTAATTCCTTGCTTTGCTTCCACGCACAGCTTTTGCTTTACCTATTAAACCGTCTTGATCTCAACCCATGATTTTTCTCACTTTTACCCTTCCAGCTCTCTCCCCCAGCCCACTGAGGGTGGAGCGAGCAAGCAGCTCCCTGGTGCAGAGTTGCCAGCTGAGGCTAAGCCACGGCACGCGCTTGTCCCGGTTTGGCAGGGAACGGACCGTCCGTCGCCTGGCTCCTGGAGCGACGGGCTGCTGGGCAGAGGGGGAGGCCACCAAAGGTGAGGAGCAGGGCACAGGACAGTAGGAGGAGAGAAGAGCAGCATCCGGCTGGACGGGGGCGGGGGGGGCGTGTGTGCGTGTAGTGAGAAGGCACGAGGCAGGGAACAGGATGGCCAGAGGAGGACAGGGAGCCTGACGGAGGTGGAGATAAAAGCAGCAGAGAGAGGGGAAGAGCAGGACACAGACCAACAAAGAAGGATGAGGAGCAGGCTGGAGACGCACAAAGAACCTGGGGCAGGCAGCACGACAGCGAGGGAGGAAAGAAGAACAGGGGCAGGAAGCTGGACCGAGCGAGATGGAGACAGACAAGATAAGCGACAAGAACAGGGCAGAAAGGGAAGAATGAAGCCACGGGGACAGGGAGCCGAGACGGCCAGCGACGGAGGGAAGGGGCCGGGGAGGGAACACCACAAAACAAACCATGGGGCTACGTGGTACAGAGCATGAGAAGGCAGAGAATTAACAATTAGGGACAGGGAGCCAGAAAAACAACAAAAAAAACACCAAAACAAAGGGAGATGGAGAGCAAAAGGAATCGCAATGCGTACAGAGAGAAGAGAGAAACAATTCTAAAAGAGGGTCACGGGGAAGCCAGAGACAGCAAGATGGAGAAAGGACAGAAGCTACAGGCTACAGGGCAGAGAGGGAAGAATTAATGAATAGACGCAGAGAGCTGGGCAGAAAGAGGTGGAGAAAGGCTGAAGATCACACGGCCAACAGGGAAGAGAGAAGAGAGGGAGGAATTTTAAAAACAGGGGCAAGAAGCCAGAGAGAGGGAGAGAGAGGCAACAATAAATGGGGACAAGCCACAGGGCAGCGAGGAGGGAATCGATGAATAAGAACAGCAGACCAAAGAGAACACAATGTAGAATGGAAAAAAGGAACAGCGGCCTACAGGGAAGGAGGAATTAAAGATCAGGCACTGGGAGGCAGACAGAGACACATGAAGAAACAAGTGGGAAAAAAAAAAACAAAACCAACAACGGCAACGGGCTACAAAGACAGACAGAGAGGGAAGAAATAAAACATCGCAGCAAGGAGCTGGACAGAGAGAGATGAGGACAAACAAATAGCACGGGTCTACGTGACAGAGAACGTGGAATTAGAACACAGAGAGAGGGAGCCGGACAGAGAGAGAGGCCGAGAGAAAAACCTAGACGGGCTACAGCGGGCAGAGGCAGGGATTAAAACCTAGGGACAGGGAGCTGGACAGAGAGAGACGGAGGTCACAGGGAACAGCGGTGGCTGCAGGAAGAACAGGAATTCACAAATTGGGAAAGGGAGCTCGACGGAGAAGAACTCAGAAAGGCAAGAACAGTAGCAGGGTGCAGAGCAGAGCAGACGAATGAAAAAGCGCGGGGGGAGCGTTGAGGCAGACAGAGAGAGATTAAGAAAAAAGTCACGGGCTACGTGGCAAAGCAGGAGGAATTCAGAAACGGGGATGGCAACCAAGGGAGAGTGAGCTGGTGAAGGACAACGGGCATTCCAAGTGAGGGACGGGGAGCTGGGAAAAGCGAGGCAGAGAAAAACAGAATCACAGAGAGAATCACACAAAGCCAAAAAAGAAGAAACTGAACAACAGGAACAGGTGTAACCAAAGCGATGAAATCAGCCAACCAGAGACGGTGTTCCATTACGGGAACATGGAGCGTACCAATCAGCGCACCTGTCGATCTGCATTTTAGTCCCTAGGCGATCGTTAACGTCAGCAGAACAACAGACAACGTGCTTCTGTCAGAAAAGGACGACAAAACGCGGTTTCGTGGAGCGGACTGAGAGAACTAGCCAAGACTGCCAAGATTAACAGCCAAGAAGGTAAAAGGCAATTCTGGCAGGGGGAGATCGCGACCACCGACTCACGGACCACCACCGAGCCTGCGCAGCGATTTACATACGGAACGAGCAAGTTTGTACCGATCAGCAGACAGGACAATAATGAATACGTATGAATACGTAAAATTTTGATCTACAAATTGAACGGGAAAGGTGCGTGAGGTACGCACGCCAGGAGGAGCGATCCCCCCTGCATCCGGCGCCGTGAATAAAGAATGCCTGCTCTTTAATACTAAATTGGTCTTGAGGAGTTGTTTCCGATTTTACCGCGTTTTTCGGTAACACAGGGAGTCAGACCGAGAGAGCCAGAGAAAGACAAAAATACCGACAGCCTACAGGACAGAGCAGGAGGAGTAAAAAAATAAAAACGGAGCCAGAGCCAGGCAGAGAGAGGCGGAGAAAGAACAAGTAGCCACAGGCTACAGGACAGAGAGAGGGAGGACTGAAAAGACGGGGAGGCAGGGAGCCACTCAGAGCGAGACGGAGAAAGAAGGTGCGGGGGGGGGCGCAAAAAAAAAATAATTTTGCAGCAGGTAAGGAAAGAGAGGGGGCCGGGGGAGAGACAGGGAGGGCCCAGGACGTACAAGAGAGGCAACGGGGCCCCACTGGCCCAGGACTCACCGCGACTCTCGCTCTCAGCGCTGCTGGCACAATTTAGCCGTTCACATGCTTCTTTCCCCTCCTCTCCTCCCTGCCTCTTCTGCAGCTCCAGACTCTAGGCCGACCTCCACCTGAAGAGAACACGGGGGTGTCTTACAGCTCTTACGAGATGAGGCTTCCTCGGCACGTAGCCTAGCTCGCTCGTGCACTACACGCCCGTACCGAACTGCGGGTTCCAACTGTGGGAAGAAGGGGGAGTCCTTGGGGGCTACGGCATTTCTCTTCCTAACTAACCGTTACACATGACAGAGCCCTGCTTTCCCAGAAACAGCTCAACACCTGCCCGCCGAAAAGGAGGAGCGAATTAATTCCTTGCTTTGCTTCCACGCACAGCTTTTGCTTTACCTATTAAACCGTCTTGATCTCAACCCATGATTTTTCTCACTTTTACCCTTCCAGCTCTCTCCCCCAGCCCACTGAGGGTGGAGCGAGCAAGCAGCTCCCTGGTGCAGAGTTGCCAGCTGAGGCTAAGCCACGGCACGCGCTTGTCCCGGTTTGGCAGGGAACGGACCGTCCGTCGCCTGGCTCCTGGAGCGACGGGCTGCTGGGCAGAGGGGGAGGCCACCAAAGGTGAGGAGCAGGGCACAGGACAGTAGGAGGAGAGAAGAGCAGCATCCGGCTGGACGGGGGCGGGGGGGGCGTGTGTGCGTGTAGTGAGAAGGCACGAGGCAGGGAACAGGACGGCCAGAGGAGGACAGGGAGCCTGACGGAGGTGGAGATAAAAGCAGCAGAGAGAGGGGAAGAGCAGGACACAGACCAACAAAGAAGGATGAGGAGCAGGCTGGAGACGCACAAAGAACCTGGGGCAGGCAGCACGACAGCGAGGGAGGAAAGAAGAACAGGGGCAGGAAGCTGGACCGAGCGAGATGGAGACAGACAAGATAAGCGACAAGAACAGGGCAGAAAGGGAAGAATGAAGCCACGGGGACAGGGAGCCGAGACGGCCAGCGACGGAGGGAAGGGGCCGGGGAGGGAACACCACAAAACAAACCATGGGGCTACGTGGTACAGAGCATGAGAAGGCAGAGAATTAACAATTAGGGACAGGGAGCCAGAAAAACAACAAAAAAAACACCAAAACAAAGGGAGATGGAGAGCAAAAGGAATCGCAATGCGTACAGAGAGAAGAGAGAAACAATTCTAAAAGAGGGTCACGGGGAAGCCAGAGACAGCAAGATGGAGAAAGGACAGAAGCTACAGGCTACAGGGCAGAGAGGGAAGAATTAATGAATAGACACAGAGAGCTGGGCAGAAAGAGGTGGAGAAAGGCTGAAGATCACACGGCCAACAGGGAAGAGAGAAGAGAGGGAGGAATTTTAAAAACAGGGGCAAGAAGCCAGAGAGAGGGAGAGAGAGGCAACAATAAATGGGGACAAGCCACAGGGCAGCGAGGAGGGAATCGATGAATAAGAACAGCAGACCAAAGAGAACACAATGTAGAATGGAAAAAAGGAACAGCGGCCTACAGGGAAGGAGGAATTAAAGATCAGGCACTGGGAGGCAGACAGAGACACATGAAGAAACAAGTGGGGAAAAAAAAAAAAAAACCAACAACGGCAACGGGCTACAAAGACAGACAGAGAGGGAAGAAATAAAACGTCGCAGCAAGGAGCTGGACAGAGAGAGATGAGGACAAACAAATAGCACGGGTCTACGTGACAGAGAACGTGGAATTAGAACACAGAGAGAGGGAGCCGGACAGAGAGAGAGGCCGAGAGAAAAACCTAGACGGGCTACAGCGGGCAGAGGCAGGGATTAAAACCTAGGGACAGGGAGCTGGACAGAGAGAGACGGAGGTCACAGGGAACAGCGGTGGCTGCAGGAAGAACAGGAATTCACAAATTGGGAAAGGGAGCTCGACGGAGAAGAACTCAGAAAGGCAAGAACAGTAGCAGGGTGCAGAGCAGAGCAGACGAATGAAAAAGCGCGGGGGGAGCGTTGAGGCAGACAGAGAGAGATTAAGAAAAAAGTCACGGGCTACGTGGCAAAGCAGGAGGAATTCAGAAACGGGGATGGCAACCAAGGGAGAGTGAGCTGGTGAAGGACAACGGGCATTCCAAGTGAGGGACGGGGAGCTGGGAAAAGCGAGGCAGAGAAAAACAGAATCACAGAGAGAATCACACAAAGCCAAAAAAGAAGAAACTGAACAACAGGAACAGGTGTAACCAAAGCGATGAAATCAGCCAACCAGAGACGGTGTTCCATTACGGGAACATGGAGCGTACGAATCAGCGCACCTGTCGATCTGCATTTTAGTCCCTAGGCGATCGTTAACGTCAGCAGAACAACAGACAACGTGCTTCTGTCAGAAAAGGACGACAAAACGCGGTTTCATGGAGCGGACTGAGAGAACTAGCCAAGACTGCCAAGATTAACAGCCAAGAAGGTAAAAGGCAATTCTGGCAGGGGGAGATCGCGACCACCGACTCACGGACCACCACCGAGCCTGCGCAGCGATTTACATACGGAACGAGCAAGTTTGTACCGATCAGCAGACAGGACAATAATGAATACGTATGAATACGTAAAATTTTGATCTACAAATTGAACGGGAAAGGTGCGTGAGGTACGCACGCCAGGAGGAGCGATCCCCCGTGCATCCGGCGCCGTGAATAAAGAATGCCTGCTCTTTAATACTAAATTGGTCTTGAGGAGTTGTTTCCGATTTTACCGCGTTTTTCGGTAACACAGGGAGTCAGACCGAGAGAGCCAGAGAAAGACAAAAATACCGACAGGCTACAGGACAGAGCAGGAGGAGTAAAAAAATAAAAACGGAGCCAGAGCCAGGCAGAGAGAGGCGGAGAAAGAACAAGTAGCCACAGGCTACAGGACAGAGAGAGGGAGGACTGAAAAGACGGGGAGGCAGGGAGCCACTCAGAGCGAGACGGAGAAAGAAGGTGCGGGGGGGGGCGCAAAAAAAAAATAATTTTGCAGCAGGTAAGGAAAGAGAGGGGGCCGGGGGAGAGACAGGGAGGGCCCAGGACGTACAAGAGAGGCAACGGGGCCCCACTGGCCCAGGACTCACCGCGACTCTCGCTCTCAGCGCTGCTGGCACAATTTAGCCGTTCACATGCTTCTTTCCCCTCCTCTCCTCCCTGCCTCTTCTGCAGCTCCAGACTCTAGGCCGACCTCCACCTGAAGAGAACACGGGGGTGTCTTACAGCTCTTACGAGATGAGGCTTCCTCGGCACGTAGCCTAGCTCGCTCGTGCACTACACGCCCGTACCGAACTGCGGGTTACGCGTACAGACCCTGCGGTGCACGTTGGTGGCCTGGCCCGCTGCGAGCTATGAAGGGGGATCCTTCCTCCCTCACCTGCAGGGACAGGCTCTCTCTTGCCTGCAGCAGGAAAGCAGCTGGCAGCCAGAGCGCCTTCCGTTTCTTCTGCTTTACCTTTCGTTGGCGTCTCCAGCTTCAGCCGAGGCAGCTCCTCTCCACAGCCGGGAAGGGCTTTGTCTATCCCTTTTCGGCCCTGCGCTGCAAGGACGGCGAGGCCGGGCAGAGAGAAGCCACGCGAGCCTGAGACGGCCGCAGTCAACGGCATCCCCGGGGGAAGGACAGACAACCACGTCCTCAGCACGGTCTCTGGGAGAGGGAAAGAAGAAACAGCGACCGTCATTACCGTCGATCGACCCTGGCCAAAGCCTCTCCTTGCGCAGGGGCTTCTGGACACAGCGCCCCTTCCCCGCGCTACTGCTAAGGGCCCCTGCGCCGAGGGGGAATCCAGTGCGCTTGAGGGCCGGCTCGCTGCCTTCACGACAGGGCCTGGGGGCGGCCAAGGGCTACGCGGCACGCTGCAGGGGAGGTGCCGGGGCTGGGGGCAGGCGCACGGGGCAAGGGGGGGGCAAGGGGAGGCTGAGCGGGAGCTCCGGCGAGCCGGGGAGGCGGCCATCATCTGCGCCCTGGGCACGGGGAAAAGGTCACCGTCCTCCTCCTTTCCCTCTTCCCTTCTGTCAGCTCCCGGGGAACTCACCGCTTCTCGGGGAGCGGCCGCACCCGCAAGCCCCCAGAAATCAACACGAATCCAACCCCAAATACACCGCGCGTACCGTACGCGGCACGGCCGCCCGGCACCCGAGCGCCGGAAGACCGCGCCTCCCGCCACGCCCCGGCGAACCACGTGACAGCGCCGGCAGCCACTGCGCCTGGACTACACCTCCCGGCATGCTCTGCGCCACAACACGGCCGCCCGGCAGCCGCGCGCCGCAAGGACTACACCTCCCGGCATGCTCTGCGCCACAACACGGCCGCCCGGCAGCCGCGCGCCGCAAGGACTACACCTCCCGGCATGCTCTGCGGCACAACACGGCCGCACCGCAGCCGCGCGCCACAAGGACTGCAGCTCCCGGCATGCTCTGCGACACAACACGGCCGCCCGGCCAGCCCACAGCCGCACCACCACAGCTCCCGGCATGCTCTGCGACACAACACGGCCGCACGGCCAGCCCACAGCCACACCACCACAGCTCCCGGAATGCCGCGAGCCCGCCCTCCCGCTCTCTGACCCTGCGGGGCACCGTCCCTCCCGCCGATGCACGCGGAACCCCCACCGAGCCCTCACCACAGCCTCGCTCTCCCCACAGCTCCGCTCCGACCCGGCGCTGCCCCGCCGCAGCCCGCCTCGGGGCTTTACCCGGGACCCAGCGGCCCACCCCCCAGCCCCCGCTCACCTTCTCCCTCGCTACAGTCGCAGCCCGCTGACGCTCGGCCACAGCTCCGCTCCGCTCCGCCCTCGGCTCACACTGGCCCCCCGGAGCACGGCACCACCCCTTTTCCAGGGAGGAGCCGGCACCATCAGCCCCACTGCCCGCACCTGGGGCTCCTCCAGCCCCCGCGCGCAGCTGAGGCACAGCAGCAACGGGGGGCCCCCTCCCCTCACCCCCACAGTGCACCACCTCCTCCCCTGGGCTCCATCACAGCCCCTTGCCCCACGCAAAGGCAGCGCAAACGCAGCCCTGAGGGCAAAGGAGAGGGCAGGTGTTTGTGCAGGCGCACACGCGTAACAAGTCCCAGGAGCCATTCGTGGCTCAGGGTCCCCAACGCTCCCACTGCCCCAAGGCCACCTCGGCCGCCGTTGCCGCAGCCGCACGGAGCTGGTGTTGGCTGCGATAGTGCTCATTTTCTCCAGAGTAGCTAGGAAGGGATAAGTTTTGGATTTATGCTCAAAACACCGTTAATAATGTAGAGATGTTTTGGTTCTTGCTGAGCACTGCTTCCACAGTCAGGGCCTCTTCTGGTTCTCTCAGTGCCCCACCAGCAAGTAGGCTGGGAGAGGACACAGCTGGGAAAGCTTTCCCAGCTAACTGACCAAAGGGATATTCCATACCATTTGACATCATGCTCAGCACACGCAGCTGGGGGAAGAAGGGGGAGTCCTTGGGGGCTACGGCATTTCTCTTCCTAACTAACCGTTACACATGACAGAGCCCTGCTTTCCCAGAAACAGCTCAACACCTGCCCGCCGAAAAGGAGGAGCGAATTAATTCCTTGCTTTGCTTCCACGCACAGCTTTTGCTTTACCTATTAAACCGTCTTGATCTCAACCCATGATTTTTCTCACTTTTACCCTTCCAGCTCTCTCCCCCAGCCCACTGAGGGTGGAGCGAGCAAGCAGCTCCCTGGTGCAGAGTTGCCAGCTGAGGCTAAGCCACGGCACGCGCTTGTCCCGGTTTGGCAGGGAACGGACCGTCCGTCGCCTGGCTCCTGGAGCGACGGGCTGCTGAGCAGAGGGGGAGGCCACCAAAGGTGAGGAGCAGGGCACAGGACAGTAGGAGGAGAGAAGAGCAGCATCCGGCTGGACGGGGGCGGGGGGGCGTGTGTGCGTGTAGTGAGAAGGCACGAGGCAGGGAACAGGACGGCCAGAGGAGGACAGGGAGCCTGACGGAGGTGGAGATAAAAGCAGCAGAGAGAGGGGAAGAGCAGGACACAGACCAACAAAGAAGGATGAGGAGCAGGCTGGAGACGCACAAAGAACCTGGGGCAGGCAGCACGACAGCGAGGGAGGAAAGAAGAACAGGGGCAGGAAGCTGGACCGAGCGAGATGGAGACAGACAAGATAAGCGACAAGAACAGGGCAGAAAGGGAAGAATGAAGCCACGGGGACAGGGAGCCGAGACAGCCAACGACGGAGGGAAGGGGCCGGGGAGGGAACACCACAAAACAAACCATGGGGCTACGTGGTACAGAGCATGAGAAGGCAGAGAATTAACAATTAGGGACAGGGAGCCAGAAAAACAACAAAAAAAACACCAAAACAAAGGGAGATGGAGAGCAAAAGGAATCGCAATGCGTACAGAGAGAAGAGAGAAACAATTCTAAAAGAGGGTCACGGGGAAGCCAGAGACAGCAAGATGGAGAAAGGACAGAAGCTACAGGCTACAGGGCAGAGAGGGAAGAATTAATGAATAGACGCAGAGAGCTGGGCAGAAAGAGGTGGAGAAAGGCTGAAGATCACACGGCCAACAGGGAAGAGAGAAGAGAGGGAGGAATTTTAAAAACAGGGGCAAGAAGCCAGAGAGAGGGAGAGAGAGGCAACAATAAATGGGGACAAGCCACAGGGCAGCGAGGAGGGAATCGATGAATAAGAACAGCAGACCAAAGAGAACACAATGTAGAATGGAAAAAAGGAACAGCGGCCTACAGGGAAGGAGGAATTAAAGATCAGGCACTGGGAGGCAGACAGAGACACATGAAGAAACAAGTGGGGAAAAAAAAAAAAAAAAACAACAACGGCAACGGGCTACAAAGACAGACAGAGAGGGAAGAAATAAAACATCGCAGCAAGGAGCTGGACAGAGAGAGATGAGGACAAACAAATAGCACGGGTCTACGTGACAGAGAACGTGGACTTAGAACACAGAGAGAGGGAGCCGGACAGAGAGAGAGGCCGAGAGAAAAACCTAGACGGGCTACAGCGGGCAGAGGCAGGGATTAAAACCTAGGGACAGGGAGCTGGACAGAGAGAGACGGAGGTCACAGGGAACAGCGGTGGCTGCAGGAAGAACAGGAATTCACAAATTGGGAAAGGGAGCTCGATGGAGAAGAACTCAGAAAGGCAAGAACAGTAGCAGGGTGCAGAGCAGAGCAGACGAATGAAAAAGCGCGGGGGGAGCGTTGAGGCAGACAGAGAGAGATTAAGAAAAAAGTCACGGGCTACGTGGCAAAGCAGGAGGAATTCAGAAACGGGGATGGCAACCAAGGGAGAGTGAGCTGGTGAAGGACAACGGGCATTCCAAGTGAGGGACGGGGAGCTGGGAAAAGCGAGGCAGAGAAAAACAGAATCACAGAGAGAATCACACAAAGCCAAAAAAGAAGAAACTGAACAACAGGAACAGGTGTAACCAAAGCGATGAAATCAGCCAACCAGAGACGGTGTTCCATTACGGGAACATGGAGCGTACCAATCAGCGCACCTGTCGATCTGCATTTTAGTCCCTAGGCGATCGTTAACGTCAGCAGAACAACAGACAACGTGCTTCTGTCAGAAAAGGACGACAAAACGCGGTTTCGTGGAGCGGACTGAGAGAACTAGCCAAGACTGCCAAGATTAACAGCCAAGAAGGTAAAAGGCAATTCTGGCAGGGGGAGATCGCGACCACCGACTCACGGACCACCACCGAGCCTGCGCAGCGATTTACATACGGAACGAGCAAGTTTGTACCGATCAGCAGACAGGACAATAATGAATACGTATGAATACGTAAAATTTTGATCTACAAATTGAACGGGAAAGGTGCGTGAGGTACGCACGCCAGGAGGAGCGATCCCCCGTGCATCCGGCGCCGTGAATAAAGAATGCCTGCTCTTTAATACTAAATTGGTCTTGAGGAGTTGTTTCCGATTTTACCGCGTTTTTCGGTAACACAGGGAGTCAGACCGAGAGAGCCAGAGAAAGACAAAAATACCGACAGGCTACAGGACAGAGCAGGAGGAGTAAAAAAATAAAAACGGAGCCAGAGCCAGGCAGAGAGAGGCGGAGAAAGAACAAGTAGCCACAGGCTACAGGACAGAGAGAGGGAGGACTGAAAAGACGGGGAGGCAGGGAGCCACTCAGAGCGAGACGGAGAAAGAAGGTGCGGGGGGGGGCGCAAAAAAAAAATAATTTTGCAGCAGGTAAGGAAAGAGAGGGGGCCGGGGGAGAGACAGGGAGGGCCCAGGACGTACAAGAGAGGCAACGGGGCCCCACTGGCCCAGGACTCACCGCGACTCTCGCTCTCAGCGCTGCTGGCACAATTTAGCCGTTCACATGCTTCTTTCCCCTCCTCTCCTCCCTGCCTCTTCTGCAGCTCCAGACTCTAGGCCGACCTCCACCTGAAGAGAACACGGGGGTGTCTTACAGCTCTTACGAGATGAGGCTTCCTAGGCACGTAGCCTAGCTCGCTCGTGCACTACACGCCCGTACCGAACTGCGGGTTACGCGTACAGACCCTGCGGTGCACGTTGGTGGCCTGGCCCGCTGCGAGCTATGAAGGGGGATCCTTCCTCCCTCACCTGCAGGGACAGGCTCTCTCTTGCCTGCAGCAGGAAAGCAGCTGGCAGCCAGAGCGCCTTCCGTTTCTTCTGCTTTACCTTTCGTTGGCGTCTCCAGCTTCAGCCGAGGCAGCTCCTCTCCACAGCCGGGAAGGGCTTTGTCTATCCCTTTTCGGCCCTGCGCTGCAAGGACGGCGAGGCCGGGCAGAGAGAAGCCACGCGAGCCTGAGACGGCCGCAGTCAACGGCATCCCCGGGGGAAGGACAGACAACCACGTCCTCAGCACGGTCTCTGGGAGAGGGAAAGAAGAAACAGCGACCGTCATTACCGTCGATCGACCCTGGCCAAAGCCTCTCCTTGCGCAGGGGCTTCTGGACACAGTGCCCCTTCCCCGCGCTACTGCTAAGGGCCCCTGCGCCGAGGGGGAATCCAGTGCGCTTGAGGGCCGGCTCGCTGCCTTCACGACAGGGCCTGGGGGCGGCCAAGGGCTACGCGGCACGCTGCAGGGGAGGTGCCGGGGCTGGGGGCAGGCGCACGGGGCAAGGGGGGGGCAAGGGGAGGCTGAGCGGGAGCTCCGGCGAGCCGGGGAGGCGGCCATCATCTGCGCCCTGGGCACGGGGAAAAGGTCACCGTCCTCCTCCTTTCCCTCTTCCCTTCTGTCAGCTCCCGGGGAACTCACCGCTTCTCGGGGAGCGGCCGCACCCGCAAGCCCCCAGAAATCAACACGAATCCAACCCCAAATACACCGCGCGTACCGTACGCGGCACGGCCGCCCGGCACCCGAGCGCCGGAAGACCGCGCCTCCCGCCACGCCCCGGCGAACCACGTGACAGCGCCGGCAGCCACTGCGCCTGGACTACACCTCCCGGCATGCTCTGCGCCACAACACGGCCGCCCGGCAGCCGCGCGCCGCAAGGACTACACCTCCCGGCATGCTCTGCGCCACAACACGGCCGCCCGGCAGCCGCGCGCCGCAAGGACTACACCTCCCGGCATGCTCTGCGGCACAACACGGCCGCACCGCAGCCGCCCGCCACAAGGACTGCAGCTCCCGGCATGCTCTGCGACACAACACGGCCGCCCGGCCAGCCCACAGCCGCACCACCACAGCTCCCGGCATGCTCTGCGACACAACACGGCCGCACGGCCAGCCCACAGCCACACCACCACAGCTCCCGGAATGCCGCGAGCCCGCCCTCCCGCTCTCTGACCCTGCGGGGCACCGTCCCTCCCGCCGATGCACCCGGAACCCCCACCGAGCCCTCACCACAGCCTCGCTCTCCCCACAGCTCCGCTCCGACCCGGCGCTGCCCCGCCGCAGCCCGCCTCGGGGCTTTACCCGGGACCCAGCGGCCCACCCCCCAGCCCCCGCTCACCTTCTCCCTCGCTACAGTCGCAGCCCGCTGACGCTCGGCCACAGCTCCGCTCCGCTCCGCCCTCGGCTCACACTGGCCCCCCGGAGCACGGCACCACCCCTTTTCCAGGGAGGAGCCGGCACCATCAGCCCCACTGCCCGCACCTGGGGCTCCTCCAGCCCCCGCGCGCAGCTGAGGCACAGCAGCAAAGGGGGGCCCCCTCCCCTCACCCCCACAGCGCACCACCTCCTCCCCTGGGCTCCATCACAGCCCCTTGCCCCACGCAAAGGCAGCGCAAACGCAGCCCTGAGGGCAAAGGAGAGGGCAGGTGTTTGTGCAGGCGCACACGCGTAACAAGTCCCAGGAGCCATTCGTGGCTCAGGGTCCCCAACGCTCCCACTGCCCCAAGGCCACCTCGGCCGCCGTTGCCGCAGCCGCACGGAGCTGGTGTTGGCTGCGATAGTGCTCATTTTCTCCAGAGTAGCTAGGAAGGGATAAGTTTTGGATTTATGCTCAAAACACCGTTAATAATGTAGAGATGTTTTGGTTCTTGCTGAGCACTGCTTCCACAGTCAGGGCCTCTTCTGGTTCTCTCAGTGCCCCACCAGCAAGTAGGCTGGGAGAGGACACAGCTGGGAAAGCTTTCCCAGCTAACTGACCAAAGGGATATTCCATACCATTTGACATCATGCTCAGCACACGCAGCTGGGGGAAGAAGGGGGAGTCCTTGGGGGCTACGGCATTTCTCTTCCTAACTAACCGTTACACATGACAGAGCCCTGCTTTCCCAGAAACAGCTCAACACCTGCCCGCCGAAAAGGAGGAGCGAATTAATTCCTTGCTTTGCTTCCACGCACAGCTTTTGCTTTACCTATTAAACCGTCTTGATCTCAACCCATGATTTTTCTCACTTTTACCCTTCCAGCTCTCTCCCCCAGCCCACTGAGGGTGGAGCGAGCAAGCAGCTCCCTGGTGCAGAGTTGCCAGCTGAGGCTAAGCCACGGCACGCGCTTGTCCCGGTTTGGCAGGGAACGGACCGTCCGTCGCCTGGCTCCTGGAGCGACGGGCTGCTGAGCAGAGGGGGAGGCCACCAAAGGTGAGGAGCAGGGCACAGGACAGTAGGAGGAGAGAAGAGCAGCATCCGGCTGGACGGGGGCGGGGGGGCGTGTGTGCGTGTAGTGAGAAGGCACGAGGCAGGGAACAGGACGGCCAGAGGAGGACAGGGAGCCTGACGGAGGTGGAGATAAAAGCAGCAGAGAGAGGGGAAGAGCAGGACACAGACCAACAAAGAAGGATGAGGAGCAGGCTGGAGACGCACAAAGAACCTGGGGCAGGCAGCACGACAGCGAGGGAGGAAAGAAGAACAGGGGCAGGAAGCTGGACCGAGCGAGATGGAGACAGACAAGATAAGCGACAAGAACAGGGCAGAAAGGGAAGAATGAAGCCACGGGGACAGGGAGCCGAGACGGCCAACGACGGAGGGAAGGGGCCGGGGAGGGAACACCACAAAACAAACCATGGGGCTACGTGGTACAGAGCATGAGAAGGCAGAGAATTAACAATTAGGGACAGGGAGCCAGAAAAACAACAAAAAAAACACCAAAACAAAGGGAGATGGAGAGCAAAAGGAATCGCAATGCGTACAGAGAGAAGAGAGAAACAATTCTAAAAGAGGGTCACGGGGAAGCCAGAGACAGCAAGATGGAGAAAGGACAGAAGCTACAGGCTACAGGGCAGAGAGGGAAGAATTAATGAATAGACGCAGAGAGCTGGGCAGAAAGAGGTGGAGAAAGGCTGAAGATCACACGGCCAACAGGGAAGAGAGAAGAGAGGGAGGAATTTTAAAAACAGGGGCAAGAAGCCAGAGAGAGGGAGAGAGAGGCAACAATAAATGGGGACAAGCCACAGGGCAGCGAGGAGGGAATCGATGAATAAGAACAGCAGACCAAAGAGAACACAATGTAGAATGGAAAAAAGGAACAGCGGCCTACAGGGAAGGAGGAATTAAAGATCAGGCACTGGGAGGCAGACAGAGACACATGAAGAAACAAGTGGGAAAAAAAAAAAAAAAAACAACAACGGCAACGGGCTACAAAGACAGACAGAGAGGGAAGAAATAAAACATCGCAGCAAGGAGCTGGACAGAGAGAGATGAGGACAAACAAATAGCACGGGTCTACGTGACAGAGAACGTGGACTTAGAACACAGAGAGAGGGAGCCGGACAGAGAGAGAGGCCGAGAGAAAAACCTAGACGGGCTACAGCGGGCAGAGGCAGGGATTAAAACCTAGGGACAGGGAGCTGGACAGAGAGAGACGGAGGTCACAGGGAACAGCGGTGGCTGCAGGAAGAACAGGAATTCACAAATTGGGAAAGGGAGCTCGACGGAGAAGAACTCAGAAAGGCAAGAACAGTAGCAGGGTGCAGAGCAGAGCAGACGAATGAAAAAGCGCGGGGGGAGCGTTGAGGCAGACAGAGAGAGATTAAGAAAAAAGTCACGGGCTACGTGGCAAAGCAGGAGGAATTCAGAAACGGGGATGGCAACCAAGGGAGAGTGAGCTGGTGAAGGACAACGGGCATTCCAAGTGAGGGACGGGGAGCTGGGAAAAGCGAGGCAGAGAAAAACAGAATCACAGAGAGAATCACACAAAGCCAAAAAAGAAGAAACTGAACAACAGGAACAGGTGTAACCAAAGCGATGAAATCAGCCAACCAGAGACGGTGTTCCATTACGGGAACATGGAGCGTACCAATCAGCGCACCTGTCGATCTGCATTTTAGTCCCTAGGCGATCGTTAACGTCAGCAGAACAACAGACAACGTGCTTCTGTCAGAAAAGGACGACAAAACGCGGTTTCGTGGAGCGGACTGAGAGAACTAGCCAAGACTGCCAAGATTAACAGCCAAGAAGGTAAAAGGCAATTCTGGCAGGGGGAGATCGCGACCACCGACTCACGGACCACCACCGAGCCTGCGCAGCGATTTACATACGGAACGAGCAAGTTTGTACCGATCAGCAGACAGGACAATAATGAATACGTATGAATACGTAAAATTTTGATCTACAAATTGAACGGGAAAGGTGCGTGAGGTACGCACGCCAGGAGGAGCGATCCCCCGTGCATCCGGCGCCGTGAATAAAGAATGCCTGCTCTTTAATACTAAATTGGTTTTGAGGAGTTGTTTCCGATTTTACCGCGTTTTTCGGTAACACAGGGAGTCAGACCGAGAGAGCCAGAGAAAGACAAAAATACCGACAGGCTACAGGACAGAGCAGGAGGAGTAAAAAAATAAAAACGGAGCCAGAGCCAGGCAGAGAGAGGCGGAGAAAGAACAAGTAGCCACAGGCTACAGGACAGAGAGAGGGAGGACTGAAAAGACGGGGAGGCAGGGAGCCACTCAGAGCGAGACGGAGAAAGAAGGTGCGGGGGGGGCGCAAAAAAAAAATAATTTTGCAGCAGGTAAGGAAAGAGAGGGGGCCGGGGGAGAGACAGGGAGGGCCCAGGACGTACAAGAGAGGCAACGGGGCCCCACTGGCCCAGGACTCACCGCGACTCTCGCTCTCAGCGCTGCTGGCACAATTTAGCCGTTCACATGCTTCTTTCCCCTCCTCTCCTCCCTGCCTCTTCTGCAGCTCCAGACTCTAGGCCGACCTCCACCTGAAGAGAACACGGGGGTGTCTTACAGCTCTTACGAGATGAGGCTTCCTAGGCACGTAGCCTAGCTCGCTCGTGCACTACACGCCCGTACCGAACTGCGGGTTCCAACTGTGGGAAGAAGGGGGAGTCCTTGGGGGCTACGGCATTTCTCTTCCTAACTAACCGTTACACATGACAGAGCCCTGCTTTCCCAGAAACAGCTCAACACCTGCCCGCCGAAAAGGAGGAGCGAATTAATTCCTTGCTTTGCTTCCACGCACAGCTTTTGCTTTACCTATTAAACCGTCTTGATCTCAACCCATGATTTTTCTCACTTTTACCCTTCCAGCTCTCTCCCCCAGCCCACTGAGGGTGGAGCGAGCAAGCAGCTCCCTGGTGCAGAGTTGCCAGCTGAGGCTAAGCCACGGCACGCGCTTGTCCCGGTTTGGCAGGGAACGGACCGTCCGTCGCCTGGCTCCTGGAGCGACGGGCTGCTGAGCAGAGGGGGAGGCCACCAAAGGTGAGGAGCAGGGCACAGGACAGTAGGAGGAGAGAAGAGCAGCATCCGGCTGGACGGGGGCGGGGGGGCGTGTGTGCGTGTAGTGAGAAGGCACGAGGCAGGGAACAGGACGGCCAGAGGAGGACAGGGAGCCTGACGGAGGTGGAGATAAAAGCAGCAGAGAGAGGGGAAGAGCAGGACACAGACCAACAAAGAAGGATGAGGAGCAGGCTGGAGACGCACAAAGAACCTGGGGCAGGCAGCACGACAGCGAGGGAGGAAAGAAGAACAGGGGCAGGAAGCTGGACCGAGCGAGATGGAGACAGACAAGATAAGCGACAAGAACAGGGCAGAAAGGGAAGAATGAAGCCACGGGGACAGGGAGCCGAGACGGCCAACGACGGAGGGAAGGGGCCGGGGAGGGAACACCACAAAACAAACCATGGGGCTACGTGGTACAGAGCATGAGAAGGCAGAGAATTAACAATTAGGGACAGGGAGCCAGAAAAACAACAAAAAAAACACCAAAACAAAGGGAGATGGAGAGCAAAAGGAATCGCAATGCGTACAGAGAGAAGAGAGAAACAATTCTAAAAGAGGGTCACGGGGAAGCCAGAGACAGCAAGATGGAGAAAGGACAGAAGCTACAGGCTACAGGGCAGAGAGGGAAGAATTAATGAATAGACGCAGAGAGCTGGGCAGAAAGAGGTGGAGAAAGGCTGAAGATCACACGGCCAACAGGGAAGAGAGAAGAGAGGGAGGAATTTTAAAAACAGGGGCAAGAAGCCAGAGAGAGGGAGAGAGAGGCAACAATAAATGGGGACAAGCCACAGGGCAGCGAGGAGGGAATCGATGAATAAGAACAGCAGACCAAAGAGAACACAATGTAGAATGGAAAAAAGGAACAGCGGCCTACAGGGAAGGAGGAATTAAAGATCAGGCACTGGGAGGCAGACAGAGACACATGAAGAAACAAGTGGGGAAAAAAAAAAAAAAAAACAACAACGGCAACGGGCTACAAAGACAGACAGAGAGGGAAGAAATAAAACATCGCAGCAAGGAGCTGGACAGAGAGAGATGAGGACAAACAAATAGCACGGGTCTACGTGACAGAGAACGTGGACTTAGAACACAGAGAGAGGGAGCCGGACAGAGAGAGAGGCCGAGAGAAAAACCTAGACGGGCTACAGCGGGCAGAGGCAGGGATTAAAACCTAGGGACAGGGAGCTGGACAGAGAGAGACGGAGGTCACAGGGAACAGCGGTGGCTGCAGGAAGAACAGGAATTCACAAATTGGGAAAGGGAGCTCGATGGAGAAGAACTCAGAAAGGCAAGAACAGTAGCAGGGTGCAGAGCAGAGCAGACGAATGAAAAAGCGCGGGGGGAGCGTTGAGGCAGACAGAGAGAGATTAAGAAAAAAGTCACGGGCTACGTGGCAAAGCAGGAGGAATTCAGAAACGGGGATGGCAACCAAGGGAGAGTGAGCTGGTGAAGGACAACGGGCATTCCAAGTGAGGGACGGGGAGCTGGGAAAAGCGAGGCAGAGAAAAACAGAATCACAGAGAGAATCACACAAAGCCAAAAAAGAAGAAACTGAACAACAGGAACAGGTGTAACCAAAGCGATGAAATCAGCCAACCAGAGACGGTGTTCCATTACGGGAACATGGAGCGTACCAATCAGCGCACCTGTCGATCTGCATTTTAGTCCCTAGGCGATCGTTAACGTCAGCAGAACAACAGACAACGTGCTTCTGTCAGAAAAGGACGACAAAACGCGGTTTCGTGGAGCGGACTGAGAGAACTAGCCAAGACTGCCAAGATTAACAGCCAAGAAGGTAAAAGGCAATTCTGGCAGGGGGAGATCGCGACCACCGACTCACGGACCACCACCGAGCCTGCGCAGCGATTTACATACGGAACGAGCAAGTTTGTACCGATCAGCAGACAGGACAATAATGAATACGTATGAATACGTAAAATTTTGATCTACAAATTGAACGGGAAAGGTGCGTGAGGTACGCACGCCAGGAGGAGCGATCCCCCGTGCATCCGGCGCCGTGAATAAAGAATGCCTGCTCTTTAATACTAAATTGGTCTTGAGGAGTTGTTTCCGATTTTACCGCGTTTTTCGGTAACACAGGGAGTCAGACCGAGAGAGCCAGAGAAAGACAAAAATACCGACAGGCTACAGGACAGAGCAGGAGGAGTAAAAAAATAAAAACGGAGCCAGAGCCAGGCAGAGAGAGGCGGAGAAAGAACAAGTAGCCACAGGCTACAGGACAGAGAGAGGGAGGACTGAAAAGACGGGGAGGCAGGGAGCCACTCAGAGCGAGACGGAGAAAGAAGGTGCGGGGGGGGGCGCAAAAAAAAAATAATTTTGCAGCAGGTAAGGAAAGAGAGGGGGCCGGGGGAGAGACAGGGAGGGCCCAGGACGTACAAGAGAGGCAACGGGGCCCCACTGGCCCAGGACTCACCGCGACTCTCGCTCTCAGCGCTGCTGGCACAATTTAGCCGTTCACATGCTTCTTTCCCCTCCTCTCCTCCCTGCCTCTTCTGCAGCTCCAGACTCTAGGCCGACCTCCACCTGAAGAGAACACGGGGGTGTCTTACAGCTCTTACGAGATGAGGCTTCCTAGGCACGTAGCCTAGCTCGCTCGTGCACTACACGCCCGTACCGAACTGCGGGTTACGCGTACAGACCCTGCGGTGCACGTTGGTGGCCTGGCCCGCTGCGAGCTATGAAGGGGGATCCTTCCTCCCTCACCTGCAGGGACAGGCTCTCTCTTGCCTGCAGCAGGAAAGCAGCTGGCAGCCAGAGCGCCTTCCGTTTCTTCTGCTTTACCTTTCGTTGGCGTCTCCAGCTTCAGCCGAGGCAGCTCCTCTCCACAGCCGGGAAGGGCTTTGTCTATCCCTTTTCGGCCCTGCGCTGCAAGGACGGCGAGGCCGGGCAGAGAGAAGCCACGCGAGCCTGAGACGGCCGCAGTCAACGGCATCCCCGGGGGAAGGACAGACAACCACGTCCTCAGCACGGTCTCTGGGAGAGGGAAAGAAGAAACAGCGACCGTCATTACCGTCGATCGACCCTGGCCAAAGCCTCTCCTTGCGCAGGGGCTTCTGGACACAGTGCCCCTTCCCCGCGCTACTGCTAAGGGCCCCTGCGCCGAGGGGGAATCCAGTGCGCTTGAGGGCCGGCTCGCTGCCTTCACGACAGGGCCTGGGGGCGGCCAAGGGCTACGCGGCACGCTGCAGGGGAGGTGCCGGGGCTGGGGGCAGGCGCACGGGGCAAGGGGGGGGCAAGGGGAGGCTGAGCGGGAGCTCCGGCGAGCCGGGGAGGCGGCCATCATCTGCGCCCTGGGCACGGGGAAAAGGTCACCGTCCTCCTCCTTTCCCTCTTCCCTTCTGTCAGCTCCCGGGGAACTCACCGCTTCTCGGGGAGCGGCCGCACCCGCAAGCCCCCAGAAATCAACACGAATCCAACCCCAAATACACCGCGCGTACCGTACGCGGCACGGCCGCCCGGCACCCGAGCGCCGGAAGACCGCGCCTCCCGCCACGCCCCGGCGAACCACGTGACAGCGCCGGCAGCCACTGCGCCTGGACTACACCTCCCGGCATGCTCTGCGCCACAACACGGCCGCCCGGCAGCCGCGCGCCGCAAGGACTACACCTCCCGGCATGCTCTGCGCCACAACACGGCCGCCCGGCAGCCGCGCGCCGCAAGGACTACACCTCCCGGCATGCTCTGCGGCACAACACGGCCGCACCGCAGCCGCCCGCCACAAGGACTGCAGCTCCCGGCATGCTCTGCGACACAACACGGCCGCCCGGCCAGCCCACAGCCGCACCACCACAGCTCCCGGCATGCTCTGCGACACAACACGGCCGCACGGCCAGCCCACAGCCACACCACCACAGCTCCCGGAATGCCGCGAGCCCGCCCTCCCGCTCTCTGACCCTGCGGGGCACCGTCCCTCCCGCCGATGCACCCGGAACCCCCACCGAGCCCTCACCACAGCCTCGCTCTCCCCACAGCTCCGCTCCGACCCGGCGCTGCCCCGCCGCAGCCCGCCTCGGGGCTTTACCCGGGACCCAGCGGCCCACCCCCCAGCCCCCGCTCACCTTCTCCCTCGCTACAGTCGCAGCCCGCTGACGCTCGGCCACAGCTCCGCTCCGCTCCGCCCTCGGCTCACACTGGCCCCCCGGAGCACGGCACCACCCCTTTTCCAGGGAGGAGCCGGCACCATCAGCCCCACTGCCCGCACCTGGGGCTCCTCCAGCCCCCGCGCGCAGCTGAGGCACAGCAGCAACGGGGGGCCCCCTCCCCTCACCCCCACAGCGCACCACCTCCTCCCCTGGGCTCCATCACAGCCCCTTGCCCCACGCAAAGGCAGCGCAAACGCAGCCCTGAGGGCAAAGGAGAGGGCAGGTGTTTGTGCAGGCGCACACGCGTAACAAGTCCCAGGAGCCATTCGTGGCTCAGGGTCCCCAACGCTCCCACTGCCCCAAGGCCACCTCGGCCGCCGTTGCCGCAGCCGCACGGAGCTGGTGTTGGCTGCGATAGTGCTCATTTTCTCCAGAGTAGCTAGGAAGGGATAAGTTTTGGATTTATGCTCAAAACACCGTTAATAATGTAGAGATGTTTTGGTTCTTGCTGAGCACTGCTTCCACAGTCAGGGCCTCTTCTGGTTCTCTCAGTGCCCCACCAGCAAGTAGGCTGGGAGAGGACACAGCTGGGAAAGCTTTCCCAGCTAACTGACCAAAGGGATATTCCATACCATTTGACATCATGCTCAGCACACGCAGCTGGGGGAAGAAGGGGGAGTCCTTGGGGGCTACGGCATTTCTCTTCCTAACTAACCGTTACACATGACAGAGCCCTGCTTTCCCAGAAACAGCTCAACACCTGCCCGCCGAAAAGGAGGAGCGAATTAATTCCTTGCTTTGCTTCCACGCACAGCTTTTGCTTTACCTATTAAACCGTCTTGATCTCAACCCATGATTTTTCTCACTTTTACCCTTCCAGCTCTCTCCCCCAGCCCACTGAGGGTGGAGCGAGCAAGCAGCTCCCTGGTGCAGAGTTGCCAGCTGAGGCTAAGCCACGGCACGCGCTTGTCCCGGTTTGGCAGGGAACGGACCGTCCGTCGCCTGGCTCCTGGAGCGACGGGCTGCTGAGCAGAGGGGGAGGCCACCAAAGGTGAGGAGCAGGGCACAGGACAGTAGGAGGAGAGAAGAGCAGCATCCGGCTGGACGGGGGCGGGGGGGCGTGTGTGCGTGTAGTGAGAAGGCACGAGGCAGGGAACAGGACGGCCAGAGGAGGACAGGGAGCCTGACGGAGGTGGAGATAAAAGCAGCAGAGAGAGGGGAAGAGCAGGACACAGACCAACAAAGAAGGATGAGGAGCAGGCTGGAGACGCACAAAGAACCTGGGGCAGGCAGCACGACAGCGAGGGAGGAAAGAAGAACAGGGGCAGGAAGCTGGACCGAGCGAGATGGAGACAGACAAGATAAGCGACAAGAACAGGGCAGAAAGGGAAGAATGAAGCCACGGGGACAGGGAGCCGAGACGGCCAACGACGGAGGGAAGGGGCCGGGGAGGGAACACCACAAAACAAACCATGGGGCTACGTGGTACAGAGCATGAGAAGGCAGAGAATTAACAATTAGGGACAGGGAGCCAGAAAAACAACAAAAAAAACACCAAAACAAAGGGAGATGGAGAGCAAAAGGAATCGCAATGCGTACAGAGAGAAGAGAGAAACAATTCTAAAAGAGGGTCACGGGGAAGCCAGAGACAGCAAGATGGAGAAAGGACAGAAGCTACAGGCTACAGGGCAGAGAGGGAAGAATTAATGAATAGACGCAGAGAGCTGGGCAGAAAGAGGTGGAGAAAGGCTGAAGATCACACGGCCAACAGGGAAGAGAGAAGAGAGGGAGGAATTTTAAAAACAGGGGCAAGAAGCCAGAGAGAGGGAGAGAGAGGCAACAATAAATGGGGACAAGCCACAGGGCAGCGAGGAGGGAATCGATGAATAAGAACAGCAGACCAAAGAGAACACAATGTAGAATGGAAAAAAGGAACAGCGGCCTACAGGGAAGGAGGAATTAAAGATCAGGCACTGGGAGGCAGACAGAGACACATGAAGAAACAAGTGGGAAAAAAAAAAAAAAAAACAACAACGGCAACGGGCTACAAAGACAGACAGAGAGGGAAGAAATAAAACATCGCAGCAAGGAGCTGGACAGAGAGAGATGAGGACAAACAAATAGCACGGGTCTACGTGACAGAGAACGTGGACTTAGAACACAGAGAGAGGGAGCCGGACAGAGAGAGAGGCCGAGAGAAAAACCTAGACGGGCTACAGCGGGCAGAGGCAGGGATTAAAACCTAGGGACAGGGAGCTGGACAGAGAGAGACGGAGGTCACAGGGAACAGCGGTGGCTGCAGGAAGAACAGGAATTCACAAATTGGGAAAGGGAGCTCGACGGAGAAGAACTCAGAAAGGCAAGAACAGTAGCAGGGTGCAGAGCAGAGCAGACGAATGAAAAAGCGCGGGGGGAGCGTTGAGGCAGACAGAGAGAGATTAAGAAAAAAGTCACGGGCTACGTGGCAAAGCAGGAGGAATTCAGAAACGGGGATGGCAACCAAGGGAGAGTGAGCTGGTGAAGGACAACGGGCATTCCAAGTGAGGGACGGGGAGCTGGGAAAAGCGAGGCAGAGAAAAACAGAATCACAGAGAGAATCACACAAAGCCAAAAAAGAAGAAACTGAACAACAGGAACAGGTGTAACCAAAGCGATGAAATCAGCCAACCAGAGACGGTGTTCCATTACGGGAACATGGAGCGTACCAATCAGCGCACCTGTCGATCTGCATTTTAGTCCCTAGGCGATCGTTAACGTCAGCAGAACAACAGACAACGTGCTTCTGTCAGAAAAGGACGACAAAACGCGGTTTCGTGGAGCGGACTGAGAGAACTAGCCAAGACTGCCAAGATTAACAGCCAAGAAGGTAAAAGGCAATTCTGGCAGGGGGAGATCGCGACCACCGACTCACGGACCACCACCGAGCCTGCGCAGCGATTTACATACGGAACGAGCAAGTTTGTACCGATCAGCAGACAGGACAATAATGAATACGTATGAATACGTAAAATTTTGATCTACAAATTGAACGGGAAAGGTGCGTGAGGTACGCACGCCAGGAGGAGCGATCCCCCGTGCATCCGGCGCCGTGAATAAAGAATGCCTGCTCTTTAATACTAAATTGGTTTTGAGGAGTTGTTTCCGATTTTACCGCGTTTTTCGGTAACACAGGGAGTCAGACCGAGAGAGCCAGAGAAAGACAAAAATACCGACAGGCTACAGGACAGAGCAGGAGGAGTAAAAAAATAAAAACGGAGCCAGAGCCAGGCAGAGAGAGGCGGAGAAAGAACAAGTAGCCACAGGCTACAGGACAGAGAGAGGGAGGACTGAAAAGACGGGGAGGCAGGGAGCCACTCAGAGCGAGACGGAGAAAGAAGGTGCGGGGGGGGCGCAAAAAAAAAATAATTTTGCAGCAGGTAAGGAAAGAGAGGGGGCCGGGGGAGAGACAGGGAGGGCCCAGGACGTACAAGAGAGGCAACGGGGCCCCACTGGCCCAGGACTCACCGCGACTCTCGCTCTCAGCGCTGCTGGCACAATTTAGCCGTTCACATGCTTCTTTCCCCTCCTCTCCTCCCTGCCTCTTCTGCAGCTCCAGACTCTAGGCCGACCTCCACCTGAAGAGAACACGGGGGTGTCTTACAGCTCTTACGAGATGAGGCTTCCTAGGCACGTAGCCTAGCTCGCTCGTGCACTACACGCCCGTACCGAACTGCGGGTTCCAACTGTGGGAAGAAGGGGGAGTCCTTGGGGGCTACGGCATTTCTCTTCCTAACTAACCGTTACACATGACAGAGCCCTGCTTTCCCAGAAACAGCTCAACACCTGCCCGCCGAAAAGGAGGAGCGAATTAATTCCTTGCTTTGCTTCCACGCACAGCTTTTGCTTTACCTATTAAACCGTCTTGATCTCAACCCATGATTTTTCTCACTTTTACCCTTCCAGCTCTCTCCCCCAGCCCACTGAGGGTGGAGCGAGCAAGCAGCTCCCTGGTGCAGAGTTGCCAGCTGAGGCTAAGCCACGGCACGCGCTTGTCCCGGTTTGGCAGGGAACGGACCGTCCGTCGCCTGGCTCCTGGAGCGACGGGCTGCTGAGCAGAGGGGGAGGCCACCAAAGGTGAGGAGCAGGGCACAGGACAGTAGGAGGAGAGAAGAGCAGCATCCGGCTGGACGGGGGCGGGGGGGCGTGTGTGCGTGTAGTGAGAAGGCACGAGGCAGGGAACAGGACGGCCAGAGGAGGACAGGGAGCCTGACGGAGGTGGAGATAAAAGCAGCAGAGAGAGGGGAAGAGCAGGACACAGACCAACAAAGAAGGATGAGGAGCAGGCTGGAGACGCACAAAGAACCTGGGGCAGGCAGCACGACAGCGAGGGAGGAAAGAAGAACAGGGGCAGGAAGCTGGACCGAGCGAGATGGAGACAGACAAGATAAGCGACAAGAACAGGGCAGAAAGGGAAGAATGAAGCCACGGGGACAGGGAGCCGAGACGGCCAACGACGGAGGGAAGGGGCCGGGGAGGGAACACCACAAAACAAACCATGGGGCTACGTGGTACAGAGCATGAGAAGGCAGAGAATTAACAATTAGGGACAGGGAGCCAGAAAAACAACAAAAAAAACACCAAAACAAAGGGAGATGGAGAGCAAAAGGAATCGCAATGCGTACAGAGAGAAGAGAGAAACAATTCTAAAAGAGGGTCACGGGGAAGCCAGAGACAGCAAGATGGAGAAAGGACAGAAGCTACAGGCTACAGGGCAGAGAGGGAAGAATTAATGAATAGACGCAGAGAGCTGGGCAGAAAGAGGTGGAGAAAGGCTGAAGATCACACGGCCAACAGGGAAGAGAGAAGAGAGGGAGGAATTTTAAAAACAGGGGCAAGAAGCCAGAGAGAGGGAGAGAGAGGCAACAATAAATGGGGACAAGCCACAGGGCAGCGAGGAGGGAATCGATGAATAAGAACAGCAGACCAAAGAGAACACAATGTAGAATGGAAAAAAGGAACAGCGGCCTACAGGGAAGGAGGAATTAAAGATCAGGCACTGGGAGGCAGACAGAGACACATGAAGAAACAAGTGGGAAAAAAAAAAAAAAAAACAACAACGGCAACGGGCTACAAAGACAGACAGAGAGGGAAGAAATAAAACATCGCAGCAAGGAGCTGGACAGAGAGAGATGAGGACAAACAAATAGCACGGGTCTACGTGACAGAGAACGTGGAATTAGAACACAGAGAGAGGGAGCCGGACAGAGAGAGAGGCCGAGAGAAAAACCTAGACGGGCTACAGCGGGCAGAGGCAGGGATTAAAACCTAGGGACAGGGAGCTGGACAGAGAGAGACGGAGGTCACAGGGAACAGCGGTGGCTGCAGGAAGAACAGGAATTCACAAATTGGGAAAGGGAGCTCGACGGAGAAGAACTCAGAAAGGCAAGAACAGTAGCAGGGTGCAGAGCAGAGCAGACGAATGAAAAAGCGCGGGGGGAGCGTTGAGGCAGACAGAGAGAGATTAAGAAAAAAGTCACGGGCTACGTGGCAAAGCAGGAGGAATTCAGAAACGGGGATGGCAACCAAGGGAGAGTGAGCTGGTGAAGGACAACGGGCATTCCAAGTGAGGGACGGGGAGCTGGGAAAAGCGAGGCAGAGAAAAACAGAATCACAGAGAGAATCACACAAAGCCAAAAAAGAAGAAACTGAACAACAGGAACAGGTGTAACCAAAGCGATGAAATCAGCCAACCAGAGACGGTGTTCCATTACGGGAACATGGAGCGTACCAATCAGCGCACCTGTCGATCTGCATTTTAGTCCCTAGGCGATCGTTAACGTCAGCAGAACAACAGACAACGTGCTTCTGTCAGAAAAGGACGACAAAACGCGGTTTCGTGGAGCGGACTGAGAGAACTAGCCAAGACTGCCAAGATTAACAGCCAAGAAGGTAAAAGGCAATTCTGGCAGGGGGAGATCGCGACCACCGACTCACGGACCACCACCGAGCCTGCGCAGCGATTTACATACGGAACGAGCAAGTTTGTACCGATCAGCAGACAGGACAATAATGAATACGTATGAATACGTAAAATTTTGATCTACAAATTGAACGGGAAAGGTGCGTGAGGTACGCACGCCAGGAGGAGCGATCCCCCGTGCATCCGGCGCCGTGAATAAAGAATGCCTGCTCTTTAATACTAAATTGGTCTTGAGGAGTTGTTTCCTATTTTACCGCGTTTTTCGGTAACACAGGGAGTCAGACCGAGAGAGCCAGAGAAAGACAAAAATACCGACAGGCTACAGGACAGAGCAGGAGGAGTAAAAAAATAAAAACGGAGCCAGAGCCAGGCAGAGAGAGGCGGAGAAAGAACAAGTAGCCACAGGCTACAGGACAGAGAGAGGGAGGACTGAAAAGACGGGGAGGCAGGGAGCCACTCAGAGCGAGACGGAGAAAGAAGGTGCGGGGGGGGGCGCAAAAAAAAAATAATTTTGCAGCAGGTAAGGAAAGAGAGGGGGCCGGGGGAGAGACAGGGAGGGCCCAGGACGTACAAGAGAGGCAACGGGGCCCCACTGGCCCAGGACTCACCGCGACTCTCGCTCTCAGCGCTGCTGGCACAATTTAGCCGTTCACATGCTTCTTTCCCCTCCTCTCCTCCCTGCCTCTTCTGCAGCTCCAGACTCTAGGCCGACCTCCACCTGAAGAGAACACGGGGGTGTCTTACAGCTCTTACGAGATGAGGCTTCCTCGGCACGTAGCCTAGCTCGCTCGTGCACTACACGCCCGTACCGAACTGCGGGTTACGCGTACAGACCCTGCGGTGCACGTTGGTGGCCTGGCCCGCTGCGAGCTATGAAGGGGGATCCTTCCTCCCTCACCTGCAGGGACAGGCTCTCTCTTGCCTGCAGCAGGAAAGCAGCTGGCAGCCAGAGCGCCTTCAGTTTCTTCTGCTTTACCTTTCGTTGGCGTCTCCAGCTTCAGCCGAGGCAGCTCCTCTCCACAGCCGGGAAGGGCTTTGTCTATCCCTTTTCGGCCCTGCGCTGCAAGGACGGCGAGGCCGGGCAGAGAGAAGCCACGCGAGCCTGAGACGGCCGCAGTCAACGGCATCCCCGGGGGAAGGACAGACAACCACGTCCTCAGCACGGTCTCTGGGAGAGGGAAAGAAGAAACAGCGACCATCATTACCGTCGATCGACCCTGGCCAAAGCCTCTCCTTGCGCAGGGGCTTCTGGACACAGCGCCCCTTCCCCGCGCTACTGCTAAGGGCCCCTGCGCCGAGGGGGAATCCAGTGCGCTTGAGGGCCGGCTCGCTGCCTTCACGACAGGGCCTGGGGGCGGCCAAGGGCTACGCGGCACGCTGCAGGGGAGGTGCCGGGGCTGGGGGCAGGCGCACGGGGCAAGGGGGGGGCAAGGGGCGGGCAAGGGGAGGCTGAGCGGGAGCTCCGGCGAGCCGGGGAGGCGGCCATCATCTGCGCCCTGGGCACGGGGAAAAGGTCACCGTCCTCCTCCTTTCCCTCTTCCCTTCTGTCAGCTCCCGGGGAACTCACCGCTTCTCGGGGAGCGGCCGCACCCGCAAGCCCCCAGAAATCAACACGAATCCAACCCCAAATACACCGCGCGTACCGTACGCGGCACGGCCGCCCGGCACCCGAGCGCCGGAAGACCGCGCCTCCCGCCACGCCCCGGCGAACCACGTGACAGCGCCGGCAGCCACTGCGCCTGGACTACACCTCCCGGCATGCTCTGCGCCACAACACGGCCGCCCGGCAGCCGCGCGCCGCAAGGACTACACCTCCCGGCATGCTCTGCGCCACAACACGGCCGCCCGGCAGCCGCGCGCCGCAAGGACTACACCTCCCGGCATGCTCTGCGGCACAACACGGCCGCACCGCAGCCGCGCGCCACAAGGACTGCAGCTCCCGGCATGCTCTGCGACACAACACGGCCGCCCGGCCAGCCCACAGCCGCACCACCACAGCTCCCGGCATGCTCTGCGACACAACACGGCCGCACGGCCAGCCCACAGCCACACCACCACAGCTCCCGGAATGCCGCGAGCCCGCCCTCCCGCTCTCTGACCCTGCGGGGCACCGTCCCTCCCGCCGATGCACCCGGAACCCCCACCGAGCCCTCACCACAGCCTCGCTCTCCCCACAGCTCCGCTCCGACCCGGCGCTGCCCCGCCGCAGCCCGCCTCGGGGCTTTACCCGGGACCCAGCGGCCCACCCCCCAGCCCCCGCTCACCTTCTCCCTCGCTACAGTCGCAGCCCGCTGACGCTCGGCCACAGCTCCGCTCCGCTCCGCCCTCGGCTCACACTGGCCCCCCGGAGCACGGCACCACCCCTTTTCCAGGGAGGAGCCGGCACCATCAGCCCCACTGCCCGCACCTGGGGCTCCTCCAGCCCCCGCGCGCAGCTGAGGCACAGCAGCAACGGGGGGCCCCCTCCCCTCACCCCCACAGTGCACCACCTCCTCCCCTGGGCTCCATCACAGCCCCTTGCCCCACGCAAAGGCAGCGCAAACGCAGCCCTGAGGGCAAAGGAGAGGGCAGGTGTTTGTGCAGGCGCACACGCGTAACAAGTCCCAGGAGCCATTCGTGGCTCAGGGTCCCCAACGCTCCCACTGCCCCAAGGCCACCTCGGCCGCCGTTGCCGCAGCCGCACGGAGCTGGTGTTGGCTGGGATAGTGCTCATTTTCTCCAGAGTAGCTAGGAAGGGATAAGTTTTGGATTTATGCTCAAAACACCGTTAATAATGTAGAGATGTTTTGGTTCTTGCTGAGCACTGCTTCCACAGTCAGGGCCTCTTCTGGTTCTCTCAGTGCCCCACCAGCAAGTAGGCTGGGAGAGGACACAGCTGGGAAAGCTTTCCCAGCTAACTGACCAAAGGGATATTCCATACCATTTGACATCATGCTCAGCACACGCAGCTGGGGGAAGAAGGGGGAGTCCTTGGGGGCTACGGCATTTCTCTTCCTAACTAACCGTTACACATGACAGAGCCCTGCTTTCCCAGAAACAGCTCAACACCTGCCCGCCGAAAAGGAGGAGCGAATTAATTCCTTGCTTTGCTTCCACGCACAGCTTTTGCTTTACCTATTAAACCGTCTTGATCTCAACCCATGATTTTTCTCACTTTTACCCTTCCAGCTCTCTCCCCCAGCCCACTGAGGGTGGAGCGAGCAAGCAGCTCCCTGGTGCAGAGTTGCCAGCTGAGGCTAAGCCACGGCACGCGCTTGTCCCGGTTTGGCAGGGAACGGACCGTCCGTCGCCTGGCTCCTGGAGCGATGGGCTGCTGAGCAGAGGGGGAGGCCACCAAAGGTGAGGAGCAGGGCACAGGACAGTAGGAGGAGAGAAGAGCAGCATCCGGCTGGACGGGGGCGGGGGGGCGTGTGTGCGTGTAGTGAGAAGGCACGAGGCAGGGAACAGGACGGCCAGAGGAGGACAGGGAGCCTGACGGAGGTGGAGATAAAAGCAGCAGAGAGAGGGGAAGAGCAGGACACAGACCAACAAAGAAGGATGAGGAGCAGGCTGGAGACGCACAAAGAACCTGGGGCAGGCAGCACGACAGCGAGGGAGGAAAGAAGAACAGGGGCAGGAAGCTGGACCGAGCGAGATGGAGACAGACAAGATAAGCGACAAGAACAGGGCAGAAAGGGAAGAATGAAGCCACGGGGACAGGGAGCCGAGACAGCCAACGACGGAGGGAAGGGGCCGGGGAGGGAACACCACAAAACAAACCATGGGGCTACGTGGTACAGAGCATGAGAAGGCAGAGAATTAACAATTAGGGACAGGGAGCCAGAAAAACAACAAAAAAAACACCAAAACAAAGGGAGATGGAGAGCAAAAGGAATCGCAATGCGTACAGAGAGAAGAGAGAAACAATTCTAAAAGAGGGTCACGGGGAAGCCAGAGACAGCAAGATGGAGAAAGGACAGAAGCTACAGGCTACAGGGCAGAGAGGGAAGAATTAATGAATAGACGCAGAGAGCTGGGCAGAAAGAGGTGGAGAAAGGCTGAAGATCACACGGCCAACAGGGAAGAGAGAAGAGAGGGAGGAATTTTAAAAACAGGGGCAAGAAGCCAGAGAGAGGGAGAGAGAGGCAACAATAAATGGGGACAAGCCACAGGGCAGCGAGGAGGGAATCGATGAATAAGAACAGCAGACCAAAGAGAACACAATGTAGAATGGAAAAAAGGAACAGCGGCCTACAGGGAAGGAGGAATTAAAGATCAGGCACTGGGAGGCAGACAGAGACACATGAAGAAACAAGTGGGGAAAAAAAAAAAAAAAAACAACAACGGCAACGGGCTACAAAGACAGACAGAGAGGGAAGAAATAAAACATCGCAGCAAGGAGCTGGACAGAGAGAGATGAGGACAAACAAATAGCACGGGTCTACGTGACAGAGAACGTGGACTTAGAACACAGAGAGAGGGAGCCGGACAGAGAGAGAGGCCGAGAGAAAAACCTAGACGGGCTACAGCGGGCAGAGGCAGGGATTAAAACCTAGGGACAGGGAGCTGGACAGAGAGAGACGGAGGTCACAGGGAACAGCGGTGGCTGCAGGAAGAACAGGAATTCACAAATTGGGAAAGGGAGCTCGACGGAGAAGAACTCAGAAAGGCAAGAACAGTAGCAGGGTGCAGAGCAGAGCAGACGAATGAAAAAGCGCGGGGGGAGCGTTGAGGCAGACAGAGAGAGATTAAGAAAAAAGTCACGGGCTACGTGGCAAAGCAGGAGGAATTCAGAAACGGGGATGGCAACCAAGGGAGAGTGAGCTGGTGAAGGACAACGGGCATTCCAAGTGAGGGACGGGGAGCTGGGAAAAGCGAGGCAGAGAAAAACAGAATCACAGAGAGAATCACACAAAGCCAAAAAAGAAGAAACTGAACAACAGGAACAGGTGTAACCAAAGCGATGAAATCAGCCAACCAGAGACGGTGTTCCATTACGGGAACATGGAGCGTACGAATCAGCGCACCTGTCGATCTGCATTTTAGTCCCTAGGCGATCGTTAACGTCAGCAGAACAACAGACAACGTGCTTCTGTCAGAAAAGGACGACAAAACGCGGTTTCGTGGAGCGGACTGAGAGAACTAGCCAAGACTGCCAAGATTAACAGCCAAGAAGGTAAAAGGCAATTCTGGCAGGGGGAGATCGCGACCACCGACTCACGGACCACCACCGAGCCTGCGCAGCGATTTACATACGGAACGAGCAAGTTTGTACCGATCAGCAGACAGGACAATAATGAATACGTATGAATACGTAAAATTTTGATCTACAAATTGAACGGGAAAGGTGCGTGAGGTACGCACGCCAGGAGGAGCGATCCCCCGTGCATCCGGCGCCGTGAATAAAGAATGCCTGCTCTTTAATACTAAATTGGTCTTGAGGAGTTGTTTCCTATTTTACCGCGTTTTTCGGTAACACAGGGAGTCAGACCGAGAGAGCCAGAGAAAGACAAAAATACCGACAGGCTACAGGACAGAGCAGGAGGAGTAAAAAAATAAAAACGGAGCCAGAGCCAGGCAGAGAGAGGCGGAGAAAGAACAAGTAGCCACAGGCTACAGGACAGAGAGAGGGAGGACTGAAAAGACGGGGAGGCAGGGAGCCACTCAGAGCGAGACGGAGAAAGAAGGTGCGGGGGGGGGCGCAAAAAAAAAATAATTTTGCAGCAGGTAAGGAAAGAGAGGGGGCCGGGGGAGAGACAGGGAGGGCCCAGGACGTACAAGAGAGGCAACGGGGCCCCACTGGCCCAGGACTCACCGCGACTCTCGCTCTCAGCGCTGCTGGCACAATTTAGCCGTTCACATGCTTCTTTCCCCTCCTCTCCTCCCTGCCTCTTCTGCAGCTCCAGACTCTAGGCCGACCTCCACCTGAAGAGAACACGGGGGTGTCTTACAGCTCTTACGAGATGAGGCTTCCTCGGCACGTAGCCTAGCTCGCTCGTGCACTACACGCCCGTACCGAACTGCGGGTTACGCGTACAGACCCTGCGGTGCACGTTGGTGGCCTGGCCCGCTGCGAGCTATGAAGGGGGATCCTTCCTCCCTCACCTGCAGGGACAGGCTCTCTCTTGCCTGCAGCAGGAAAGCAGCTGGCAGCCAGAGCGCCTTCAGTTTCTTCTGCTTTACCTTTCGTTGGCGTCTCCAGCTTCAGCCGAGGCAGCTCCTCTCCACAGCCGGGAAGGGCTTTGTCTATCCCTTTTCGGCCCTGCGCTGCAAGGACGGCGAGGCCGGGCAGAGAGAAGCCACGCGAGCCTGAGACGGCCGCAGTCAACGGCATCCCCGGGGGAAGGACAGACAACCACGTCCTCAGCACGGTCTCTGGGAGAGGGAAAGAAGAAACAGCGACCATCATTACCGTCGATCGACCCTGGCCAAAGCCTCTCCTTGCGCAGGGGCTTCTGGACACAGCGCCCCTTCCCCGCGCTACTGCTAAGGGCCCCTGCGCCGAGGGGGAATCCAGTGCGCTTGAGGGCCGGCTCGCTGCCTTCACGACAGGGCCTGGGGGCGGCCAAGGGCTACGCGGCACGCTGCAGGGGAGGTGCCGGGGCTGGGGGCAGGCGCACGGGGCAAGGGGGGGGCAAGGGGAGGCTGAGCGGGAGCTCCGGCGAGCCGGGGAGGCGGCCATCATCTGCGCCCTGGGCACGGGGAAAAGGTCACCGTCCTCCTCCTTTCCCTCTTCCCTTCTGTCAGCTCCCGGGGAACTCACCGCTTCTCGGGGAGCGGCCGCACCCGCAAGCCCCCAGAAATCAACACGAATCCAACCCCAAATACACCGCGCGTACCGTACGCGGCACGGCCGCCCGGCACCCGAGCGCCGGAAGACCGCGCCTCCCGCCACGCCCCGGCGAACCACGTGACAGCGCCGGCAGCCACTGCGCCTGGACTACACCTCCCGGCATGCTCTGCGCCACAACACGGCCGCCCGGCAGCCGCGCGCCGCAAGGACTACACCTCCCGGCATGCTCTGCGCCACAACACGGCCGCCCGGCAGCCGCGCGCCGCAAGGACTACACCTCCCGGCATGCTCTGCGGCACAACACGGCCGCACCGCAGCCGCGCGCCACAAGGACTGCAGCTCCCGGCATGCTCTGCGACACAACACGGCCGCCCGGCCAGCCCACAGCCGCACCACCACAGCTCCCGGCATGCTCTGCGACACAACACGGCCGCACGGCCAGCCCACAGCCACACCACCACAGCTCCCGGAATGCCGCGAGCCCGCCCTCCCGCTCTCTGACCCTGCGGGGCACCGTCCCTCCCGCCGATGCACCCGGAACCCCCACCGAGCCCTCACCACAGCCTCGCTCTCCCCACAGCTCCGCTCCGACCCGGCGCTGCCCCGCCGCAGCCCGCCTCGGGGCTTTACCCGGGACCCAGCGGCCCACCCCCCAGCCCCCGCTCACCTTCTCCCTCGCTACAGTCGCAGCCCGCTGACGCTCGGCCACAGCTCCGCTCCGCTCCGCCCTCGGCTCACACTGGCCCCCCGGAGCACGGCACCACCCCTTTTCCAGGGAGGAGCCGGCACCATCAGCCCCACTGCCCGCACCTGGGGCTCCTCCAGCCCCCGCGCGCAGCTGAGGCACAGCAGCAACGGGGGGCCCCCTCCCCTCACCCCCACAGTGCACCACCTCCTCCCCTGGGCTCCATCACAGCCCCTTGCCCCACGCAAAGGCAGCGCAAACGCAGCCCTGAGGGCAAAGGAGAGGGCAGGTGTTTGTGCAGGCGCACACGCGTAACAAGTCCCAGGAGCCATTCGTGGCTCAGGGTCCCCAACGCTCCCACTGCCCCAAGGCCACCTCGGCCGCCGTTGCCGCAGCCGCACGGAGCTGGTGTTGGCTGGGATAGTGCTCATTTTCTCCAGAGTAGCTAGGAAGGGATAAGTTTTGGATTTATGCTCAAAACACCGTTAATAATGTAGAGATGTTTTGGTTCTTGCTGAGCACTGCTTCCACAGTCAGGGCCTCTTCTGGTTCTCTCAGTGCCCCACCAGCAAGTAGGCTGGGAGAGGACACAGCTGGGAAAGCTTTCCCAGCTAACTGACCAAAGGGATATTCCATACCATTTGACATCATGCTCAGCACACGCAGCTGGGGGAAGAAGGGGGAGTCCTTGGGGGCTACGGCATTTCTCTTCCTAACTAACCGTTACACATGACAGAGCCCTGCTTTCCCAGAAACAGCTCAACACCTGCCCGCCGAAAAGGAGGAGCGAATTAATTCCTTGCTTTGCTTCCACGCACAGCTTTTGCTTTACCTATTAAACCGTCTTGATCTCAACCCATGATTTTTCTCACTTTTACCCTTCCAGCTCTCTCCCCCAGCCCACTGAGGGTGGAGCGAGCAAGCAGCTCCCTGGTGCAGAGTTGCCAGCTGAGGCTAAGCCACGGCACGCGCTTGTCCCGGTTTGGCAGGGAACGGACCGTCCGTCGCCTGGCTCCTGGAGCGATGGGCTGCTGAGCAGAGGGGGAGGCCACCAAAGGTGAGGAGCAGGGCACAGGACAGTAGGAGGAGAGAAGAGCAGCATCCGGCTGGACGGGGGCGGGGGGGCGTGTGTGCGTGTAGTGAGAAGGCACGAGGCAGGGAACAGGACGGCCAGAGGAGGACAGGGAGCCTGACGGAGGTGGAGATAAAAGCAGCAGAGAGAGGGGAAGAGCAGGACACAGACCAACAAAGAAGGATGAGGAGCAGGCTGGAGACGCACAAAGAACCTGGGGCAGGCAGCACGACAGCGAGGGAGGAAAGAAGAACAGGGGCAGGAAGCTGGACCGAGCGAGATGGAGACAGACAAGATAAGCGACAAGAACAGGGCAGAAAGGGAAGAATGAAGCCACGGGGACAGGGAGCCGAGACAGCCAACGACGGAGGGAAGGGGCCGGGGAGGGAACACCACAAAACAAACCATGGGGCTACGTGGTACAGAGCATGAGAAGGCAGAGAATTAACAATTAGGGACAGGGAGCCAGAAAAACAACAAAAAAAACACCAAAACAAAGGGAGATGGAGAGCAAAAGGAATCGCAATGCGTACAGAGAGAAGAGAGAAACAATTCTAAAAGAGGGTCACGGGGAAGCCAGAGACAGCAAGATGGAGAAAGGACAGAAGCTACAGGCTACAGGGCAGAGAGGGAAGAATTAATGAATAGACGCAGAGAGCTGGGCAGAAAGAGGTGGAGAAAGGCTGAAGATCACACGGCCAACAGGGAAGAGAGAAGAGAGGGAGGAATTTTAAAAACAGGGGCAAGAAGCCAGAGAGAGGGAGAGAGAGGCAACAATAAATGGGGACAAGCCACAGGGCAGCGAGGAGGGAATCGATGAATAAGAACAGCAGACCAAAGAGAACACAATGTAGAATGGAAAAAAGGAACAGCGGCCTACAGGGAAGGAGGAATTAAAGATCAGGCACTGGGAGGCAGACAGAGACACATGAAGAAACAAGTGGGAAAAAAAAAAAAAAAAACAACAACGGCAACGGGCTACAAAGACAGACAGAGAGGGAAGAAATAAAACATCGCAGCAAGGAGCTGGACAGAGAGAGATGAGGACAAACAAATAGCACGGGTCTACGTGACAGAGAACGTGGAATTAGAACACAGAGAGAGGGAGCCGGACAGAGAGAGAGGCCGAGAGAAAAACCTAGACGGGCTACAGCGGGCAGAGGCAGGGATTAAAACCTAGGGACAGGGAGCTGGACAGAGAGAGACGGAGGTCACAGGGAACAGCGGTGGCTGCAGGAAGAACAGGAATCCACAAATAGGGAAAGGGAGCTCGACGGAGAAGAACTCAGAAAGGCAAGAACAGTAGCAGGGTGCAGAGCAGAGCAGACGAATGAAAAAGCGCGGGGGGAGCGTTGAGGCAGACAGAGAGAGATTAAGAAAAAAGTCACGGGCTACGTGGCAAAGCAGGAGGAATTCAGAAACGGGGATGGCAACCAAGGGAGAGTGAGCTGGTGAAGGACAACGGGCATTCCAAGTGAGGGACGGGGAGCTGGGAAAAGCGAGGCAGAGAAAAACAGAATCACAGAGAGAATCACACAAAGCCAAAAAAGAAGAAACTGAACAACAGGAACAGGTGTAACCAAAGCGATGAAATCAGCCAACCAGAGACGGTGTTCCATTACGGGAACATGGAGCGTACCAATCAGCGCACCTGTCGATCTGCATTTTAGTCCCTAGGCGATCGTTAACGTCAGCAGAACAACAGACAACGTGCTTCTGTCAGAAAAGGACGACAAAACGCGGTTTCGTGGAGCGGACTGAGAGAACTAGCCAAGACTGCCAAGATTAACAGCCAAGAAGGTAAAAGGCAATTCTGGCAGGGGGAGATCGCGACCACCGACTCACGGACCACCACCGAGCCTGCGCAGCGATTTACATACGGAACGAGCAAGTTTGTACCGATCAGCAGACAGGACAATAATGAATACGTATGAATACGTAAAATTTTGATCTACAAATTGAACGGGAAAGGTGCGTGAGGTACGCACGCCAGGAGGAGCGATCCCCCGTGCATCCGGCGCCGTGAATAAAGAATGCCTGCTCTTTAATACTAAATTGGTCTTGAGGAGTTGTTTCCGATTTTACCGCGTTTTTCGGTAACACAGGGAGTCAGACCGAGAGAGCCAGAGAAAGACAAAAATACCGACAGGCTACAGGACAGAGCAGGAGGAGTAAAAAAATAAAAACGGAGCCAGAGCCAGGCAGAGAGAGGCGGAGAAAGAACAAGTAGCCACAGGCTACAGGACAGAGAGAGGGAGGACTGAAAAGACGGGGAGGCAGGGAGCCACTCAGAGCGAGACGGAGAAAGAAGGTGCGGGGGGGGCGCAAAAAAAAAATAATTTTGCAGCAGGTAAGGAAAGAGAGGGGGCCGGGGGAGAGACAGGGAGGGCCCAGGACGTACAAGAGAGGCAACGGGGCCCCACTGGCCCAGGACTCACCGCGACTCTCGCTCTCAGCGCTGCTGGCACAATTTAGCCGTTCACATGCTTCTTTCCCCTCCTCTCCTCCCTGCCTCTTCTGCAGCTCCAGACTCTAGGCCGACCTCCACCTGAAGAGAACACGGGGGTGTCTTACAGCTCTTACGAGATGAGGCTTCCTAGGCACGTAGCCTAGCTCGCTCGTGCACTACACGCCCGTACCGAACTGCGGGTTCCAACTGTGGGAAGAAGGGGGAGTCCTTGGGGGCTACGGCATTTCTCTTCCTAACTAACCGTTACACATGACAGAGCCCTGCTTTCCCAGAAACAGCTCAACACCTGCCCGCCGAAAAGGAGGAGCGAATTAATTCCTTGCTTTGCTTCCACGCACAGCTTTTGCTTTACCTATTAAACCGTCTTGATCTCAACCCATGATTTTTCTCACTTTTACCCTTCCAGCTCTCTCCCCCAGCCCACTGAGGGTGGAGCGAGCAAGCAGCTCCCTGGTGCAGAGTTGCCAGCTGAGGCTAAGCCACGGCACGCGCTTGTCCCGGTTTGGCAGGGAACGGACCGTCCGTCGCCTGGCTCCTGGAGCGACGGGCTGCTGAGCAGAGGGGGAGGCCACCAAAGGTGAGGAGCAGGGCACAGGACAGTAGGAGGAGAGAAGAGCAGCATCCGGCTGGACGGGGGCGGGGGGGCGTGTGTGCGTGTAGTGAGAAGGCACGAGGCAGGGAACAGGACGGCCAGAGGAGGACAGGGAGCCTGACGGAGGTGGAGATAAAAGCAGCAGAGAGAGGGGAAGAGCAGGACACAGACCAACAAAGAAGGATGAGGAGCAGGCTGGAGACGCACAAAGAACCTGGGGCAGGCAGCACGACAGCGAGGGAGGAAAGAAGAACAGGGGCAGGAAGCTGGACCGAGCGAGATGGAGACAGACAAGATAAGCGACAAGAACAGGGCAGAAAGGGAAGAATGAAGCCACGGGGACAGGGAGCCGAGACGGCCAACGACGGAGGGAAGGGGCCGGGGAGGGAACACCACAAAACAAACCATGGGGCTACGTGGTACAGAGCATGAGAAGGCAGAGAATTAACAATTAGGGACAGGGAGCCAGAAAAACAACAAAAAAAACACCAAAACAAAGGGAGATGGAGAGCAAAAGGAATCGCAATGCGTACAGAGAGAAGAGAGAAACAATTCTAAAAGAGGGTCACGGGGAAGCCAGAGACAGCAAGATGGAGAAAGGACAGAAGCTACAGGCTACAGGGCAGAGAGGGAAGAATTAATGAATAGACGCAGAGAGCTGGGCAGAAAGAGGTGGAGAAAGGCTGAAGATCACACGGCCAACAGGGAAGAGAGAAGAGAGGGAGGAATTTTAAAAACAGGGGCAAGAAGCCAGAGAGAGGGAGAGAGAGGCAACAATAAATGGGGACAAGCCACAGGGCAGCGAGGAGGGAATCGATGAATAAGAACAGCAGACCAAAGAGAACACAATGTAGAATGGAAAAAAGGAACAGCGGCCTACAGGGAAGGAGGAATTAAAGATCAGGCACTGGGAGGCAGACAGAGACACATGAAGAAACAAGTGGGAAAAAAAAAAAAAAAAAACAACAACGGCAACGGGCTACAAAGACAGACAGAGAGGGAAGAAATAAAACATCGCAGCAAGGAGCTGGACAGAGAGAGATGAGGACAAACAAATAGCACGGGTCTACGTGACAGAGAACGTGGAATTAGAACACAGAGAGAGGGAGCCGGACAGAGAGAGAGGCCGAGAGAAAAACCTAGACGGGCTACAGCGGGCAGAGGCAGGGATTAAAACCTAGGGACAGGGAGCTGGACAGAGAGAGACGGAGGTCACAGGGAACAGCGGTGGCTGCAGGAAGAACAGGAATTCACAAATTGGGAAAGGGAGCTCGACGGAGAAGAACTCAGAAAGGCAAGAACAGTAGCAGGGTGCAGAGCAGAGCAGACGAATGAAAAAGCGCGGGGGGAGCGTTGAGGCAGACAGAGAGAGATTAAGAAAAAAGTCACGGGCTACGTGGCAAAGCAGGAGGAATTCAGAAACGGGGATGGCAACCAAGGGAGAGTGAGCTGGTGAAGGACAACGGGCATTCCAAGTGAGGGACGGGGAGCTGGGAAAAGCGAGGCAGAGAAAAACAGAATCACAGAGAGAATCACACAAAGCCAAAAAAGAAGAAACTGAACAACAGGAACAGGTGTAACCAAAGCGATGAAATCAGCCAACCAGAGACGGTGTTCCATTACGGGAACATGGAGCGTACCAATCAGCGCACCTGTCGATCTGCATTTTAGTCCCTAGGCGATCGTTAACGTCAGCAGAACAACAGACAACGTGCTTCTGTCAGAAAAGGACGACAAAACGCGGTTTCGTGGAGCGGACTGAGAGAACTAGCCAAGACTGCCAAGATTAACAGCCAAGAAGGTAAAAGGCAATTCTGGCAGGGGGAGATCGCGACCACCGACTCACGGACCACCACCGAGCCTGCGCAGCGATTTACATACGGAACGAGCAAGTTTGTACCGATCAGCAGACAGGACAATAATGAATACGTATGAATACGTAAAATTTTGATCTACAAATTGAACGGGAAAGGTGCGTGAGGTACGCACGCCAGGAGGAGCGATCCCCTGTGCATCCGGCGCCGTGAATAAAGAATGCCTGCTCTTTAATACTAAATTGGTCTTGAGGAGTTGTTTCCGATTTTACCGCGTTTTTCGGTAACACAGGGAGTCAGACCGAGAGAGCCAGAGAAAGACAAAAATACCGACAGGCTACAGGACAGAGCAGGAGGAGTAAAAAAATAAAAACGGAGCCAGAGCCAGGCAGAGAGAGGCGGAGAAAGAACAAGTAGCCACAGGCTACAGGACAGAGAGAGGGAGGACTGAAAAGACGGGGAGGCAGGGAGCCACTCAGAGCGAGACGGAGAAAGAAGGTGCGGGGGGGGCGCAAAAAAAAAATAATTTTGCAGCAGGTAAGGAAAGAGAGGGGGCCGGGGGAGAGACAGGGAGGGCCCAGGACGTACAAGAGAGGCAACGGGGCCCCACTGGCCCAGGACTCACCGCGACTCTCGCTCTCAGCGCTGCTGGCACAATTTAGCCGTTCACATGCTTCTTTCCCCTCCTCTCCTCCCTGCCTCTTCTGCAGCTCCAGACTCTAGGCCGACCTCCACCTGAAGAGAACACGGGGGTGTCTTACAGCTCTTACGAGATGAGGCTTCCTAGGCACGTAGCCTAGCTCGCTCGTGCACTACACGCCCGTACCGAACTGCGGGTTCCAACTGTGGGAAGAAGGGGGAGTCCTTGGGGGCTACGGCATTTCTCTTCCTAACTAACCGTTACACATGACAGAGCCCTGCTTTCCCAGAAACAGCTCAACACCTGCCCGCCGAAAAGGAGGAGCGAATTAATTCCTTGCTTTGCTTCCACGCACAGCTTTTGCTTTACCTATTAAACCGTCTTGATCTCAACCCATGATTTTTCTCACTTTTACCCTTCCAGCTCTCTCCCCCAGCCCACTGAGGGTGGAGCGAGCAAGCAGCTCCCTGGTGCAGAGTTGCCAGCTGAGGCTAAGCCACGGCACGCGCTTGTCCCGGTTTGGCAGGGAACGGACCGTCCGTCGCCTGGCTCCTGGAGCGACGGGCTGCTGAGCAGAGGGGGAGGCCACCAAAGGTGAGGAGCAGGGCACAGGACAGTAGGAGGAGAGAAGAGCAGCATCCGGCTGGACGGGGGCGGGGGGGCGTGTGTGCGTGTAGTGAGAAGGCACGAGGCAGGGAACAGGACGGCCAGAGGAGGACAGGGAGCCTGACGGAGGTGGAGATAAAAGCAGCAGAGAGAGGGGAAGAGCAGGACACAGACCAACAAAGAAGGATGAGGAGCAGGCTGGAGACGCACAAAGAACCTGGGGCAGGCAGCACGACAGCGAGGGAGGAAAGAAGAACAGGGGCAGGAAGCTGGACCGAGCGAGATGGAGACAGACAAGATAAGCGACAAGAACAGGGCAGAAAGGGAAGAATGAAGCCACGGGGACAGGGAGCCGAGACGGCCAACGACGGAGGGAAGGGGCCGGGGAGGGAACACCACAAAACAAACCATGGGGCTACGTGGTACAGAGCATGAGAAGGCAGAGAATTAACAATTAGGGACAGGGAGCCAGAAAAACAACAAAAAAAACACCAAAACAAAGGGAGATGGAGAGCAAAAGGAATCGCAATGCGTACAGAGAGAAGAGAGAAACAATTCTAAAAGAGGGTCACGGGGAAGCCAGAGACAGCAAGATGGAGAAAGGACAGAAGCTACAGGCTACAGGGCAGAGAGGGAAGAATTAATGAATAGACGCAGAGAGCTGGGCAGAAAGAGGTGGAGAAAGGCTGAAGATCACACGGCCAACAGGGAAGAGAGAAGAGAGGGAGGAATTTTAAAAACAGGGGCAAGAAGCCAGAGAGAGGGAGAGAGAGGCAACAATAAATGGGGACAAGCCACAGGGCAGCGAGGAGGGAATCGATGAATAAGAACAGCAGACCAAAGAGAACACAATGTAGAATGGAAAAAAGGAACAGCAGCCTACAGGGAAGGAGGAATTAAAGATCAGGCACTGGGAGGCAGACAGAGACACATGAAGAAACAAGTGGGAAAAAAAAAAAAAAAAACAACAACGGCAACGGGCTACAAAGACAGACAGAGAGGGAAGAAATAAAACATCGCAGCAAGGAGCTGGACAGAGAGAGATGAGGACAAACAAATAGCACGGGTCTACGTGACAGAGAACGTGGAATTAGAACACAGAGAGAGGGAGCCGGACAGAGAGAGAGGCCGAGAGAAAAACCTAGACGGGCTACAGCGGGCAGAGGCAGGGATTAAAACCTAGGGACAGGGAGCTGGACAGAGAGAGACGGAGGTCACAGGGAACAGCGGTGGCTGCAGGAAGAACAGGAATTCACAAATTGGGAAAGGGAGCTCGACGGAGAAGAACTCAGAAAGGCAAGAACAGTAGCAGGGTGCAGAGCAGACGAATGAAAAAGCGCGGGGGGAGCGTTGAGGCAGACAGAGAGAGATTAAGAAAAAAGTCACGGGCTACGTGGCAAAGCAGGAGGAATTCAGAAACGGGGATGGCAACCAAGGGAGAGTGAGCTGGTGAAGGACAACGGGCATTCCAAGTGAGGGACGGGGAGCTGGGAAAAGCGAGGCAGAGAAAAACAGAATCACAGAGAGAATCACACAAAGCCAAAAAAGAAGAAACTGAACAACAGGAACAGGTGTAACCAAAGCGATGAAATCAGCCAACCAGAGACGGTGTTCCATTACGGGAACATGGAGCGTACCAATCAGCGCACCTGTCGATCTGCATTTTAGTCCCTAGGCGATCGTTAACGTCAGCAGAACAACAGACAACGTGCTTCTGTCAGAAAAGGACGACAAAACGCGGTTTCGTGGAGCGGACTGAGAGAACTAGCCAAGACTGCCAAGATTAACAGCCAAGAAGGTAAAAGGCAATTCTGGCAGGGGGAGATCGCGACCACCGACTCACGGACCACCACCGAGCCTGCGCAGCGATTTACATACGGAACGAGCAAGTTTGTACCGATCAGCAGACAGGACAATAATGAATACGTATGAATACGTAAAATTTTGATCTACAAATTGAACGGGAAAGGTGCGTGAGGTACGCACGCCAGGAGGAGCGATCCCCCGTGCATCCGGCGCCGTGAATAAAGAATGCCTGCTCTTTAATACTAAATTGGTCTTGAGGAGTTGTTTCCGATTTTACCGCGTTTTTCGGTAACACAGGGAGTCAGACCGAGAGAGCCAGAGAAAGACAAAAATACCGACAGGCTACAGGACAGAGCAGGAGGAGGAAAAAAATAAAAACGGAGCCAGAGCCAGGCAGAGAGAGGCGGAGAAAGAACAAGTAGCCACAGGCTACAGGACAGAGAGAGGGAGGACTGAAAAGACGGGGAGGCAGGGAGCCACTCAGAGCGAGACGGAGAAAGAAGGTGCGGGGGGGGGCGCAAAAAAAAAATAATTTTGCAGCAGGTAAGGAAAGAGAGGGGGCCGGGGGAGAGACAGGGAGGGCCCAGGACGTACAAGAGAGGCAACGGGGCCCCACTGGCCCAGGACTCACCGCGACTCTCGCTCTCAGCGCTGCTGGCACAATTTAGCCGTTCACATGCTTCTTTCCCCTCCTCTCCTCCCTGCCTCTTCTGCAGCTCCAGACTCTAGGCCGACCTCCACCTGAAGAGAACACGGGGGTGTCTTACAGCTCTTACGAGATGAGGCTTCCTCGGCACGTAGCCTAGCTCGCTCGTGCACTACACGCCCGTACCGAACTGCGGGTTACGCGTACAGACCCTGCGGTGCACGTTGGTGGCCTGGCCCGCTGCGAGCTATGAAGGGGGATCCTTCCTCCCTCACCTGCAGGGACAGGCTCTCTCTTGCCTGCAGCAGGAAAGCAGCTGGCAGCCAGAGCGCCTTCAGTTTCTTCTGCTTTACCTTTCGTTGGCGTCTCCAGCTTCAGCCGAGGCAGCTCCTCTCCACAGCCGGGAAGGGCTTTGTCTATCCCTTTTCGGCCCTGCGCTGCAAGGACGGCGAGGCCGGGCAGAGAGAAGCCACGCGAGCCTGAGACGGCCGCAGTCAACGGCATCCCCGGGGGAAGGACAGACAGCCACGTCCTCAGCACGGTCTCTGGGAGAGGGAAAGAAGAAACAGCGACCGTCATTACCGTCGATCGACCCTGGCCAAAGCCTCTCCTTGCGCAGGGGCTTCTGGACACAGCGCCCCTTCCCCACGCTACTGCTAAGGGCCCCTGCGCCGAGGGGGAATCCAGTGCGCTTGAGGGCCGGCTCGCTGCCTTCACGACAGGGCCTGGGGGCGGCCAAGGGCTACGCGGCACGCTGCAGGGGAGGTGCCGGGGCTGGGGGCAGGCGCACGGGGCAAGGGGGGGGCAAGGGGAGGCTGAGCGGGAGCTCCGGCGAGCCGGGGAGGCGGCCATCATCTGCGCCCTGGGCACGGGGAAAAGGTCACCGTCCTCCTCCTTTCCCTCTTCCCTTCTGTCAGCTCCCGGGGAACTCACCGCTTCTCGGGGAGCGGCCGCACCCGCAAGCCCCCAGAAATCAACACGAATCCAACCCCAAATACACCGCGCGTACCGTACGCGGCACGGCCGCCCGGCACCCGAGCGCCGGAAGACCGCGCCTCCCGCCACGCCCCGGCGAACCACGTGACAGCGCCGGCAGCCACTGCGCCTGGACTACACCTCCCGGCATGCTCTGCGCCACAACACGGCCGCCCGGCAGCCGCGCGCCGCAAGGACTACACCTCCCGGCATGCTCTGCGCCACAACACGGCCGCCCGGCAGCCGCGCGCCGCAAGGACTACACCTCCCGGCATGCTCTGCGGCACAACACGGCCGCACCGCAGCCGCGCGCCACAAGGACTGCAGCTCCCGGCATGCTCTGCGACACAACACGGCCGCCCGGCCAGCCCACAGCCGCACCACCACAGCTCCCGGCATGCTCTGCGACACAACACGGCCGCACGGCCAGCCCACAGCCACACCACCACAGCTCCCGGAATGCCGCGAGCCCGCCCTCCCGCTCTCTGACCCTGCGGGGCACCGTCCCTCCCGCCGATGCACCCGGAACCCCCACCGAGCCCTCACCACAGCCTCGCTCTCCCCACAGCTCCGCTCCGACCCGGCGCTGCCCCGCCGCAGCCCGCCTCGGGGCTTTACCCGGGACCCAGCGGCCCACCCCCCAGCCCCCGCTCACCTTCTCCCTCGCTACAGTCGCAGCCCGCTGACGCTCGGCCACAGCTCCGCTCCGCTCCGCCCTCGGCTCACACTGGCCCCCCGGAGCACGGCACCACCCCTTTTCCAGGGAGGAGCCGGCACCATCAGCCCCACTGCCCGCACCTGGGGCTCCTCCAGCCCCCGCGCGCAGCTGAGGCACAGCAGCAACGGGGGGCCCCCTCCCCTCACCCCCACAGTGCACCACCTCCTCCCCTGGGCTCCATCACAGCCCCTTGCCCCACGCAAAGGCAGCGCAAACGCAGCCCTGAGGGCAAAGGAGAGGGCAGGTGTTTGTGCAGGCGCACACGCGTAACAAGTCCCAGGAGCCATTCGTGGCTCAGGGTCCCCAACGCTCCCACTGCCCCAAGGCCACCTCGGCCGCCGTTGCCGCAGCCGCACGGAGCTGGTGTTGGCTGGGATAGTGCTCATTTTCTCCAGAGTAGCTAGGAAGGGATAAGTTTTGGATTTATGCTCAAAACACCGTTAATAATGTAGAGATGTTTTGGTTCTTGCTGAGCACTGCTTCCACAGTCAGGGCCTCTTCTGGTTCTCTCAGTGCCCCACCAGCAAGTAGGCTGGGAGAGGACACAGCTGGGAAAGCTTTCCCAGCTAACTGACCAAAGGGATATTCCATACCATTTGACATCATGCTCAGCACACGCAGCTGGGGGAAGAAGGGGGAGTCCTTGGGGGCTACGGCATTTCTCTTCCTAACTAACCGTTACACATGACAGAGCCCTGCTTTCCCAGAAACAGCTCAACACCTGCCCGCCGAAAAGGAGGAGCGAATTAATTCCTTGCTTTGCTTCCACGCACAGCTTTTGCTTTACCTATTAAACCGTCTTGATCTCAACCCATGATTTTTCTCACTTTTACCCTTCCAGCTCTCTCCCCCAGCCCACTGAGGGTGGAGCGAGCAAGCAGCTCCCTGGTGCAGAGTTGCCAGCTGAGGCTAAGCCACGGCACGCGCTTGTCCCGGTTTGGCAGGGAACGGACCGTCCGTCGCCTGGCTCCTGGAGCGACGGGCTGCTGAGCAGAGAGGGAGGCCACCAAAGGTGAGGAGCAGGGCACAGGACAGTAGGAGGAGAGAAGAGCAGCATCCGGCTGGACGGGGGCGGGGGGGCGTGTGTGCGTGTAGTGAGAAGGCACGAGGCAGGGAACAGGACGGCCAGAGGAGGACAGGGAGCCTGACGGAGGTGGAGATAAAAGCAGCAGAGAGAGGGGAAGAGCAGGACACAGACCAACAAAGAAGGATGAGGAGCAGGCTGGAGACGCACAAAGAACCTGGGGCAGGCAGCACGACAGCGAGGGAGGAAAGAAGAACAGGGGCAGGAAGCTGGACCGAGCGAGATGGAGACAGACAAGATAAGCGACAAGAACAGGGCAGAAAGGGAAGAATGAAGCCACGGGGACAGGGAGCCGAGACAGCCAACGACGGAGGGAAGGGGCCGGGGAGGGAACACCACAAAACAAACCATGGGGCTACGTGGTACAGAGCATGAGAAGGCAGAGAATTAACAATTAGGGACAGGGAGCCAGAAAAACAACAAAAAAAACACCAAAACAAAGGGAGATGGAGAGCAAAAGGAATCGCAATGCGTACAGAGAGAAGAGAGAAACAATTCTAAAAGAGGGTCACGGGGAAGCCAGAGACAGCAAGATGGAGAAAGGACAGAAGCTACAGGCTACAGGGCAGAGAGGGAAGAATTAATGAATAGACGCAGAGAGCTGGGCAGAAAGAGGTGGAGAAAGGCTGAAGATCACACGGCCAACAGGGAAGAGAGAAGAGAGGGAGGAATTTTAAAAACAGGGGCAAGAAGCCAGAGAGAGGGAGAGAGAGGCAACAATAAATGGGGACAAGCCACAGGGCAGCGAGGAGGGAATCGATGAATAAGAACAGCAGACCAAAGAGAACACAATGTAGAATGGAAAAAAGGAACAGCGGCCTACAGGGAAGGAGGAATTAAAGATCAGGCACTGGGAGGCAGACAGAGACACATGAAGAAACAAGTGGGAAAAAAAAAAAAAAAAACAACAACGGCAACGGGCTACAAAGACAGACAGAGAGGGAAGAAATAAAACATCGCAGCAAGGAGCTGGACAGAGAGAGATGAGGACAAACAAATAGCACGGGTCTACGTGACAGAGAACGTGGAATTAGAACACAGAGAGAGGGAGCCGGACAGAGAGAGAGGCCGAGAGAAAAACCTAGACGGGCTACAGCGGGCAGAGGCAGGGATTAAAACCTAGGGACAGGGAGCTGGACAGAGAGAGACGGAGGTCACAGGGAACAGCGGTGGCTGCAGGAAGAACAGGAATTCACAAATTGGGAAAGGGAGCTCGACGGAGAAGAACTCAGAAAGGCAAGAACAGTAGCAGGGTGCAGAGCAGAGCAGACGAATGAAAAAGCGCGGGGGGAGCGTTGAGGCAGACAGAGAGAGATTAAGAAAAAAGTCACGGGCTACGTGGCAAAGCAGGAGGAATTCAGAAACGGGGATGGCAACCAAGGGAGAGTGAGCTGGTGAAGGACAACGGGCATTCCAAGTGAGGGACGGGGAGCTGGGAAAAGCGAGGCAGAGAAAAACAGAATCACAGAGAGAATCACACAAAGCCAAAAAAGAAGAAACTGAACAACAGGAACAGGTGTAACCAAAGCGATGAAATCAGCCAACCAGAGACGGTGTTCCATTACGGGAACATGGAGCGTACCAATCAGCGCACCTGTCGATCTGCATTTTAGTCCCTAGGCGATCGTTAACGTCAGCAGAACAACAGACAACGTGCTTCTGTCAGAAAAGGACGACAAAACGCGGTTTCGTGGAGCGGACTGAGAGAACTAGCCAAGACTGCCAAGATTAACAGCCAAGAAGGTAAAAGGCAATTCTGGCAGGGGGAGATCGCGACCACCGACTCACGGACCACCACCGAGCCTGCGCAGCGATTTACATACGGAACGAGCAAGTTTGTACCGATCAGCAGACAGGACAATAATGAATACGTATGAATACGTAAAATTTTGATCTACAAATTGAACGGGAAAGGTGCGTGAGGTACGCACGCCAGGAGGAGCGATCCCCCGTGCATCCGGCGCCGTGAATAAAGAATGCCTGCTCTTTAATACTAAATTGGTCTTGAGGAGTTGTTTCCTATTTTACCGCGTTTTTCGGTAACACAGGGAGTCAGACCGAGAGAGCCAGAGAAAGACAAAAATACCGACAGGCTACAGGACAGAGCAGGAGGAGTAAAAAAATAAAAACGGAGCCAGAGCCAGGCAGAGAGAGGCGGAGAAAGAACAAGTAGCCACAGGCTACAGGACAGAGAGAGGGAGGACTGAAAAGACGGGGAGGCAGGGAGCCACTCAGAGCGAGACGGAGAAAGAAGGTGCGGGGGGGGGCGCAAAAAAAAAATAATTTTGCAGCAGGTAAGGAAAGAGAGGGGGCCGGGGGAGAGACAGGGAGGGCCCAGGACGTACAAGAGAGGCAACGGGGCCCCACTGGCCCAGGACTCACCGCGACTCTCGCTCTCAGCGCTGCTGGCACAATTTAGCCGTTCACATGCTTCTTTCCCCTCCTCTCCTCCCTGCCTCTTCTGCAGCTCCAGACTCTAGGCCGACCTCCACCTGAAGAGAACACGGGGGTGTCTTACAGCTCTTACGAGATGAGGCTTCCTCGGCACGTAGCCTAGCTCGCTCGTGCACTACACGCCCGTACCGAACTGCGGGTTACGCGTACAGACCCTGCGGTGCACGTTGGTGGCCTGGCCCGCTGCGAGCTATGAAGGGGGATCCTTCCTCCCTCACCTGCAGGGACAGGCTCTCTCTTGCCTGCAGCAGGAAAGCAGCTGGCAGCCAGAGCGCCTTCAGTTTCTTCTGCTTTACCTTTCGTTGGCGTCTCCAGCTTCAGCCGAGGCAGCTCCTCTCCACAGCCGGGAAGGGCTTTGTCTATCCCTTTTCGGCCCTGCGCTGCAAGGACGGCGAGGCCGGGCAGAGAGAAGCCACGCGAGCCTGAGACGGCCGCAGTCAACGGCATCCCCGGGGGAAGGACAGACAACCACGTCCTCAGCACGGTCTCTGGGAGAGGGAAAGAAGAAACAGCGACCGTCATTACCGTCGATCGACCCTGGCCAAAGCCTCTCCTTGCGCAGGGGCTTCTGGACACAGCGCCCCTTCCCCGCGCTACTGCTAAGGGCCCCTGCGCCGAGGGGGAATCCAGTGCGCTTGAGGGCCGGCTCGCTGCCTTCACGACAGGGCCTGGGGGCGGCCAAGGGCTACGCGGCACGCTGCAGGGGAGGTGCCGGGGCTGGGGGCAGGCGCACGGGGCAAGGGGGGGGCAAGGGGAGGCTGAGCGGGAGCTCCGGCGAGCCGGGGAGGCGGCCATCATCTGCGCCCTGGGCACGGGGAAAAGGTCACCGTCCTCCTCCTTTCCCTCTTCCCTTCTGTCAGCTCCCGGGGAACTCACCGCTTCTCGGGGAGCGGCCGCACCCGCAAGCCCCCAGAAATCAACACGAATCCAACCCCAAATACACCGCGCGTACCGTACGCGGCACGGCCGCCCGGCACCCGAGCGCCGGAAGACCGCGCCTCCCGCCACGCCCCGGCGAACCACGTGACAGCGCCGGCAGCCACTGCGCCTGGACTACACCTCCCGGCATGCTCTGCGCCACAACACGGCCGCCCGGCAGCCGCGCGCCGCAAGGACTACACCTCCCGGCATGCTCTGCGCCACAACACGGCCGCCCGGCAGCCGCGCGCCGCAAGGACTACACCTCCCGGCATGCTCTGCGGCACAACACGGCCGCACCGCAGCCGCGCGCCACAAGGACTGCAGCTCCCGGCATGCTCTGCGACACAACACGGCCGCCCGGCCAGCCCACAGCCGCACCACCACAGCTCCCGGCATGCTCTGCGACACAACACGGCCGCACGGCCAGCCCACAGCCACACCACCACAGCTCCCGGAATGCCGCGAGCCCGCCCTCCCGCTCTCTGACCCTGCGGGGCACCGTCCCTCCCGCCGATGCACCCGGAACCCCCACCGAGCCCTCACCACAGCCTCGCTCTCCCCACAGCTCCGCTCCGACCCGGCGCTGCCCCGCCGCAGCCCGCCTCGGGGCTTTACCCGGGACCCAGCGGCCCACCCCCCAGCCCCCGCTCACCTTCTCCCTCGCTACAGTCGCAGCCCGCTGACGCTCGGCCACAGCTCCGCTCCGCTCCGCCCTCGGCTCACACTGGCCCCCCGGAGCACGGCACCACCCCTTTTCCAGGGAGGAGCCGGCACCATCAGCCCCACTGCCCGCACCTGGGGCTCCTCCAGCCCCCGCGCGCAGCTGAGGCACAGCAGCAACGGGGGGCCCCCTCCCCTCACCCCCACAGTGCACCACCTCCTCCCCTGGGCTCCATCACAGCCCCTTGCCCCACGCAAAGGCAGCGCAAACGCAGCCCTGAGGGCAAAGGAGAGGGCAGGTGTTTGTGCAGGCGCACACGCGTAACAAGTCCCAGGAGCCATTCGTGGCTCAGGGTCCCCAACGCTCCCACTGCCCCAAGGCCACCTCGGCCGCCGTTGCCGCAGCCGCACGGAGCTGGTGTTGGCTGGGATAGTGCTCATTTTCTCCAGAGTAGCTAGGAAGGGATAAGTTTTGGATTTATGCTCAAAACACCGTTAATAATGTAGAGATGTTTTGGTTCTTGCTGAGCACTGCTTCCACAGTCAGGGCCTCTTCTGGTTCTCTCAGTGCCCCACCAGCAAGTAGGCTGGGAGAGGACACAGCTGGGAAAGCTTTCCCAGCTAACTGACCAAAGGGATATTCCATACCATTTGACATCATGCTCAGCACACGCAGCTGGGGGAAGAAGGGGGAGTCCTTGGGGGCTACGGCATTTCTCTTCCTAACTAACCGTTACACATGACAGAGCCCTGCTTTCCCAGAAACAGCTCAACACCTGCCCGCCGAAAAGGAGGAGCGAATTAATTCCTTGCTTTGCTTCCACGCACAGCTTTTGCTTTACCTATTAAACCGTCTTGATCTCAACCCATGATTTTTCTCACTTTTACCCTTCCAGCTCTCTCCCCCAGCCCACTGAGGGTGGAGCGAGCAAGCAGCTCCCTGGTGCAGAGTTGCCAGCTGAGGCTAAGCCACGGCACGCGCTTGTCCCGGTTTGGCAGGGAACGGACCGTCCGTCGCCTGGCTCCTGGAGCGATGGGCTGCTGAGCAGAGGGGGAGGCCACCAAAGGTGAGGAGCAGGGCACAGGACAGTAGGAGGAGAGAAGAGCAGCATCCGGCTGGACGGGGGCGGGGGGGCGTGTGTGCGTGTAGTGAGAAGGCACGAGGCAGGGAACAGGACGGCCAGAGGAGGACAGGGAGCCTGACGGAGGTGGAGATAAAAGCAGCAGAGAGAGGGGAAGAGCAGGACACAGACCAACAAAGAAGGATGAGGAGCAGGCTGGAGACGCACAAAGAACCTGGGGCAGGCAGCACGACAGCGAGGGAGGAAAGAAGAACAGGGGCAGGAAGCTGGACCGAGCGAGATGGAGACAGACAAGATAAGCGACAAGAACAGGGCAGAAAGGGAAGAATGAAGCCACGGGGACAGGGAGCCGAGACGGCCAACGACGGAGGGAAGGGGCCGGGGAGGGAACACCACAAAACAAACCATGGGGCTACGTGGTACAGAGCATGAGAAGGCAGAGAATTAACAATTAGGGACAGGGAGCCAGAAAAACAACAAAAAAAACACCAAAACAAAGGGAGATGGAGAGCAAAAGGAATCGCAATGCGTACAGAGAGAAGAGAGAAACAATTCTAAAAGAGGGTCACGGGGAAGCCAGAGACAGCAAGATGGAGAAAGGACAGAAGCTACAGGCTACAGGGCAGAGAGGGAAGAATTAATGAATAGACGCAGAGAGCTGGGCAGAAAGAGGTGGAGAAAGGCTGAAGATCACACGGCCAACAGGGAAGAGAGAAGAGAGGGAGGAATTTTAAAAACAGGGGCAAGAAGCCAGAGAGAGGGAGAGAGAGGCAACAATAAATGGGGACAAGCCACAGGGCAGCGAGGAGGGAATCGATGAATAAGAACAGCAGACCAAAGAGAACACAATGTAGAATGGAAAAAAGGAACAGCGGCCTACAGGGAAGGAGGAATTAAAGATCAGGCACTGGGAGGCAGACAGAGACACATGAAGAAACAAGTGGGAAAAAAAAAAAAAAAAACAACAACGGCAACGGGCTACAAAGACAGACAGAGAGGGAAGAAATAAAACATCGCAGCAAGGAGCTGGACAGAGAGAGATGAGGACAAACAAATAGCACGGGTCTACGTGACAGAGAACGTGGAATTAGAACACAGAGAGAGGGAGCCGGACAGAGAGAGAGGCCGAGAGAAAAACCTAGACGGGCTACAGCGGGCAGAGGCAGGGATTAAAACCTAGGGACAGGGAGCTGGACAGAGAGAGACGGAGGTCACAGGGAACAGCGGTGGCTGCAGGAAGAACAGGAATCCACAAATAGGGAAAGGGAGCTCGACGGAGAAGAACTCAGAAAGGCAAGAACAGTAGCAGGGTGCAGAGCAGAGCAGACGAATGAAAAAGCGCGGGGGGAGCGTTGAGGCAGACAGAGAGAGATTAAGAAAAAAGTCACGGGCTACGTGGCAAAGCAGGAGGAATTCAGAAACGGGGATGGCAACCAAGGGAGAGTGAGCTGGTGAAGGACAACGGGCATTCCAAGTGAGGGACGGGGAGCTGGGAAAAGCGAGGCAGAGAAAAACAGAATCACAGAGAGAATCACACAAAGCCAAAAAAGAAGAAACTGAACAACAGGAACAGGTGTAACCAAAGCGATGAAATCAGCCAACCAGAGACGGTGTTCCATTACGGGAACATGGAGCGTACCAATCAGCGCACCTGTCGATCTGCATTTTAGTCCCTAGGCGATCGTTAACGTCAGCAGAACAACAGACAACGTGCTTCTGTCAGAAAAGGACGACAAAACGCGGTTTCGTGGAGCGGACTGAGAGAACTAGCCAAGACTGCCAAGATTAACAGCCAAGAAGGTAAAAGGCAATTCTGGCAGGGGGAGATCGCGACCACCGACTCACGGACCACCACCGAGCCTGCGCAGCGATTTACATACGGAACGAGCAAGTTTGTACCGATCAGCAGACAGGACAATAATGAATACGTATGAATACGTAAAATTTTGATCTACAAATTGAACGGGAAAGGTGCGTGAGGTACGCACGCCAGGAGGAGCGATCCCCCGTGCATCCGGCGCCGTGAATAAAGAATGCCTGCTCTTTAATACTAAATTGGTCTTGAGGAGTTGTTTCCGATTTTACCGCGTTTTTCGGTAACACAGGGAGTCAGACCGAGAGAGCCAGAGAAAGACAAAAATACCGACAGGCTACAGGACAGAGCAGGAGGAGTAAAAAAATAAAAACGGAGCCAGAGCCAGGCAGAGAGAGGCGGAGAAAGAACAAGTAGCCACAGGCTACAGGACAGAGAGAGGGAGGACTGAAAAGACGGGGAGGCAGGGAGCCACTCAGAGCGAGACGGAGAAAGAAGGTGCGGGGGGGGCGCAAAAAAAAAATAATTTTGCAGCAGGTAAGGAAAGAGAGGGGGCCGGGGGAGAGACAGGGAGGGCCCAGGACGTACAAGAGAGGCAACGGGGCCCCACTGGCCCAGGACTCACCGCGACTCTCGCTCTCAGCGCTGCTGGCACAATTTAGCCGTTCACATGCTTCTTTCCCCTCCTCTCCTCCCTGCCTCTTCTGCAGCTCCAGACTCTAGGCCGACCTCCACCTGAAGAGAACACGGGGGTGTCTTACAGCTCTTACGAGATGAGGCTTCCTAGGCACGTAGCCTAGCTCGCTCGTGCACTACACGCCCGTACCGAACTGCGGGTTCCAACTGTGGGAAGAAGGGGGAGTCCTTGGGGGCTACGGCATTTCTCTTCCTAACTAACCGTTACACATGACAGAGCCCTGCTTTCCCAGAAACAGCTCAACACCTGCCCGCCGAAAAGGAGGAGCGAATTAATTCCTTGCTTTGCTTCCACGCACAGCTTTTGCTTTACCTATTAAACCGTCTTGATCTCAACCCATGATTTTTCTCACTTTTACCCTTCCAGCTCTCTCCCCCAGCCCACTGAGGGTGGAGCGAGCAAGCAGCTCCCTGGTGCAGAGTTGCCAGCTGAGGCTAAGCCACGGCACGCGCTTGTCCCGGTTTGGCAGGGAACGGACCGTCCGTCGCCTGGCTCCTGGAGCGACGGGCTGCTGGGCAGAGGGGGAGGCCACCAAAGGTGAGGAGCAGGGCACAGGACAGTAGGAGGAGAGAAGAGCAGCATCCGGCTGGACGGGGGCGGGGGGGGCGTGTGTGCGTGTAGTGAGAAGGCACGAGGCAGGGAACAGGATGGCCAGAGGAGGACAGGGAGCCTGACGGAGGTGGAGATAAAAGCAGCAGAGAGAGGGGAAGAGCAGGACACAGACCAACAAAGAAGGATGAGGAGCAGGCTGGAGACGCACAAAGAACCTGGGGCAGGCAGCACGACAGCGAGGGAGGAAAGAAGAACAGGGGCAGGAAGCTGGACCGAGCGAGATGGAGACAGACAAGATAAGCGACAAGAACAGGGCAGAAAGGGAAGAATGAAGCCACGGGGACAGGGAGCCGAGACGGCCAACGACGGAGGGAAGGGGCCGGGGAGGGAACACCACAAAACAAACCATGGGGCTACGTGGTACAGAGCATGAGAAGGCAGAGAATTAACAATTAGGGACAGGGAGCCAGAAAAACAACAAAAAAAACACCAAAACAAAGGGAGATGGAGAGCAAAAGGAATCGCAATGCGTACAGAGAGAAGAGAGAAACAATTCTAAAAGAGGGTCACGGGGAAGCCAGAGACAGCAAGATGGAGAAAGGACAGAAGCTACAGGCTACAGGGCAGAGAGGGAAGAATTAATGAATAGACGCAGAGAGCTGGGCAGAAAGAGGTGGAGAAAGGCTGAAGATCACACGGCCAACAGGGAAGAGAGAAGAGAGGGAGGAATTTTAAAAACAGGGGCAAGAAGCCAGAGAGAGGGAGAGAGAGGCAACAATAAATGGGGACAAGCCACAGGGCAGCGAGGAGGGAATCGATGAATAAGAACAGCAGACCAAAGAGAACACAATGTAGAATGGAAAAAAGGAACAGCGGCCTACAGGGAAGGAGGAATTAAAGATCAGGCACTGGGAGGCAGACAGAGACACATGAAGAAACAAGTGGGAAAAAAAAAAAAAAACAACAACGGCAACGGGCTACAAAGACAGACAGAGAGGGAAGAAATAAAACATCGCAGCAAGGAGCTGGACAGAGAGAGATGAGGACAAACAAATAGCACGGGTCTACGTGACAGAGAACGTGGACTTAGAACACAGAGAGAGGGAGCCGGACAGAGAGAGAGGCCGAGAGAAAAACCTAGACGGGCTACAGCGGGCAGAGGCAGGGATTAAAACCTAGGGACAGGGAGCTGGACAGAGAGAGACGGAGGTCACAGGGAACAGCGGTGGCTGCAGGAAGAACAGGAATCCACAAATAGGGAAAGGGAGCTCGACAGAGAAGAACTCAGAAAGGCAAGAACAGTAGCAGGGTGCAGAGCAGAGCAGACGAATGAAAAAGCGCGGGGGGAGCGTTGAGGCAGACAGAGAGATTAAGAAAAAAGTCACGGGCTACGTGGCAAAGCAGGAGGAATTCAGAAACGGGGATGGCAACCAAGGGAGAGTGAGCTGGTGAAGGACAACGGGCATTCCAAGTGAGGGACGGGGAGCTGGGAAAAGCGAGGCAGAGAAAAACAGAATCACAGAGAGAATCACACAAAGCCAAAAAAGAAGAAACTGAACAACAGGAACAGGTGTAACCAAAGCGATGAAATCAACCAACCAGAGACGGTGTTCCATTACGGGAACATGGAGCGTACGAATCAGCGCACCTGTTGATCTGCATTTTAGTCCCTAGGCGATCGTTAACGTCAGCAGAACAACAGACAACGTGCTTCTGTCAGAAAAGGACGACAAAACGCGGTTTCGTGGAGCGGACTGAGAGAACTAGCCAAGACTGCCAAGATCAACAGCCAAGAAGGTAAAAGGCAATTCTGGCAGGGGGAGATCGCGACCACCGACTCACGGACCACCACCGAGCCTGCGCAGCGATTTACATACGGAACGAGCAAGTTTGTACCGATCAGCAGACAGGACAATAATGAATACGTATGAATACGTAAAATTTTGATCTACAAATTGAACGGGAAAGGTGCGTGAGGTACGCACGCCAGGAGGAGCGATCCCCCCTGCATCCGGCGCCGTGAATAAAGAATGCCTGCTCTTTAATACTAAATTGGTCTTGAGGAGTTGTTTCCGATTTTACCGCGTTTTTCGGTAACACAGGGAGTCAGACCGAGAGAGCCAGAGAAAGACAAAAATACCGACAGGCTACAGGACAGAGCAGGAGGAGGAAAAAAATAAAAACGGAGCCAGAGCCAGGCAGAGAGAGGCGGAGAAAGAACAAGTAGCCACAGGCTACAGGACAGAGAGAGGGAGGACTGAAAAGACGGGGAGGCAGGGAGCCACTCAGAGCGAGACGGAGAAAGAAGGTGCGGGGGGGGGCGCAAAAAAAAAATAATTTTGCAGCAGGTAAGGAAAGAGAGGGGGCCGGGGGAGAGACAGGGAGGGCCCAGGACGTACAAGAGAGGCAACGGGGCCCCACTGGCCCAGGACTCACCGCGACTCTCGCTCTCAGCGCTGCTGGCACAATTTAGCCGTTCACATGCTTCTTTCCCCTCCTCTCCTCCCTGCCTCTTCTGCAGCTCCAGACTCTAGGCCGACCTCCACCTGAAGAGAACACGGGGGTGTCTTACAGCTCTTACGAGATGAGGCTTCCTCGGCACGTAGCCTAGCTCGCTCGTGCACTACACGCCCGTACCGAACTGCGGGTTCCAACTGTGGGAAGAAGGGGGAGTCCTTGGGGGCTACGGCATTTCTCTTCCTAACTAACCGTTACACATGACAGAGCCCTGCTTTCCCAGAAACAGCTCAACACCTGCCCGCCGAAAAGGAGGAGCGAATTAATTCCTTGCTTTGCTTCCACGCACAGCTTTTGCTTTACCTATTAAACCGTCTTGATCTCAACCCATGATTTTTCTCACTTTTACCCTTCCAGCTCTCTCCCCCAGCCCACTGAGGGTGGAGCGAGCAAGCAGCTCCCTGGTGCAGAGTTGCCAGCTGAGGCTAAGCCACGGCACGCGCTTGTCCCGGTTTGGCAGGGAACGGACCGTCCGTCGCCTGGCTCCTGGAGCGACGGGCTGCTGGGCAGAGGGGGAGGCCACCAAAGGTGAGGAGCAGGGCACAGGACAGTAGGAGGAGAGAAGAGCAGCATCCGGCTGGACGGGGGCGGGGGGGGCGTGTGTGCGTGTAGTGAGAAGGCACGAGGCAGGGAACAGGATGGCCAGAGGAGGACAGGGAGCCTGACGGAGGTGGAGATAAAAGCAGCAGAGAGAGGGGAAGAGCAGGACACAGACCAACAAAGAAGGATGAGGAGCAGGCTGGAGACGCACAAAGAACCTGGGGCAGGCAGCACGACAGCGAGGGAGGAAAGAAGAACAGGGGCAGGAAGCTGGACCGAGCGAGATGGAGACAGACAAGATAAGCGACAAGAACAGGGCAGAAAGGGAAGAATGAAGCCACGGGGACAGGGAGCCGAGACGGCCAGCGACGGAGGGAAGGGGCCGGGGAGGGAACACCACAAAACAAACCATGGGGCTACGTGGTACAGAGCATGAGAAGGCAGAGAATTAACAATTAGGGACAGGGAGCCAGAAAAACAACAAAAAAAACACCAAAACAAAGGGAGATGGAGAGCAAAAGGAATCGCAATGCGTACAGAGAGAAGAGAGAAACAATTCTAAAAGAGGGTCACGGGGAAGCCAGAGACAGCAAGATGGAGAAAGGACAGAAGCTACAGGCTACAGGGCAGAGAGGGAAGAATTAATGAATAGACGCAGAGAGCTGGGCAGAAAGAGGTGGAGAAAGGCTGAAGATCACACGGCCAACAGGGAAGAGAGAAGAGAGGGAGGAATTTTAAAAACAGGGGCAAGAAGCCAGAGAGAGGGAGAGAGAGGCAACAATAAATGGGGACAAGCCACAGGGCAGCGAGGAGGGAATCGATGAATAAGAACAGCAGACCAAAGAGAACACAATGTAGAATGGAAAAAAGGAACAGCGGCCTACAGGGAAGGAGGAATTAAAGATCAGGCACTGGGAGGCAGACAGAGACACATGAAGAAACAAGTGGGAAAAAAAAAAAAAAAAAACAACAACGGCAACGGGCTACAAAGACAGACAGAGAGGGAAGAAATAAAACATCGCAGCAAGGAGCTGGACAGAGAGAGATGAGGACAAACAAATAGCACGGGTCTACGTGACAGAGAACGTGGAATTAGAACACAGAGAGAGGGAGCCGGACAGAGAGAGAGGCCGAGAGAAAAACCTAGACGGGCTACAGCGGGCAGAGGCAGGGATTAAAACCTAGGGACAGGGAGCTGGACAGAGAGAGACGGAGGTCACAGGGAACAGCGGTGGCTGCAGGAAGAACAGGAATTCACAAATTGGGAAAGGGAGCTCGACGGAGAAGAACTCAGAAAGGCAAGAACAGTAGCAGGGTGCAGAGCAGAGCAGACGAATGAAAAAGCGCGGGGGGAGCGTTGAGGCAGACAGAGAGAGATTAAGAAAAAAGTCACGGGCTACGTGGCAAAGCAGGAGGAATTCAGAAACGGGGATGGCAACCAAGGGAGAGTGAGCTGGTGAAGGACAACGGGCATTCCAAGTGAGGGACGGGGAGCTGGGAAAAGCGAGGCAGAGAAAAACAGAATCACAGAGAGAATCACACAAAGCCAAAAAAGAAGAAACTGAACAACAGGAACAGGTGTAACCAAAGCGATGAAATCAGCCAACCAGAGACGGTGTTCCATTACGGGAACATGGAGCGTACCAATCAGCGCACCTGTCGATCTGCATTTTAGTCCCTAGGCGATCGTTAACGTCAGCAGAACAACAGACAACGTGCTTCTGTCAGAAAAGGACGACAAAACGCGGTTTCGTGGAGCGGACTGAGAGAACTAGCCAAGACTGCCAAGATTAACAGCCAAGAAGGTAAAAGGCAATTCTGGCAGGGGGAGATCGCGACCACCGACTCACGGACCACCACCGAGCCTGCGCAGCGATTTACATACGGAACGAGCAAGTTTGTACCGATCAGCAGACAGGACAATAATGAATACGTATGAATACGTAAAATTTTGATCTACAAATTGAACGGGAAAGGTGCGTGAGGTACGCACGCCAGGAGGAGCGATCCCCCGTGCATCCGGCGCCGTGAATAAAGAATGCCTGCTCTTTAATACTAAATTGGTCTTGAGGAGTTGTTTCCTATTTTACCGCGTTTTTCGGTAACACAGGGAGTCAGACCGAGAGAGCCAGAGAAAGACAAAAATACCGACAGGCTACAGGACAGAGCAGGAGGAGTAAAAAAATAAAAACGGAGCCAGAGCCAGGCAGAGAGAGGCGGAGAAAGAACAAGTAGCCACAGGCTACAGGACAGAGAGAGGGAGGACTGAAAAGACGGGGAGGCAGGGAGCCACTCAGAGCGAGACGGAGAAAGAAGGTGCGGGGGGGGGCGCAAAAAAAAAATAATTTTGCAGCAGGTAAGGAAAGAGAGGGGGCCGGGGGAGAGACAGGGAGGGCCCAGGACGTACAAGAGAGGCAACGGGGCCCCACTGGCCCAGGACTCACCGCGACTCTCGCTCTCAGCGCTGCTGGCACAATTTAGCCGTTCACATGCTTCTTTCCCCTCCTCTCCTCCCTGCCTCTTCTGCAGCTCCAGACTCTAGGCCGACCTCCACCTGAAGAGAACACGGGGGTGTCTTACAGCTCTTACGAGATGAGGCTTCCTCGGCACGTAGCCTAGCTCGCTCGTGCACTACACGCCCGTACCGAACTGCGGGTTACGCGTACAGACCCTGCGGTGCACGTTGGTGGCCTGGCCCGCTGCGAGCTATGAAGGGGGATCCTTCCTCCCTCACCTGCAGGGACAGGCTCTCTCTTGCCTGCAGCAGGAAAGCAGCTGGCAGCCAGAGCGCCTTCAGTTTCTTCTGCTTTACCTTTCGTTGGCGTCTCCAGCTTCAGCCGAGGCAGCTCCTCTCCACAGCCGGGAAGGGCTTTGTCTATCCCTTTTCGGCCCTGCGCTGCAAGGACGGCGAGGCCGGGCAGAGAGAAGCCACGCGAGCCTGAGACGGCCGCAGTCAACGGCATCCCCGGGGGAAGGACAGACAACCACGTCCTCAGCACGGTCTCTGGGAGAGGGAAAGAAGAAACAGCGACCGTCATTACCGTCGATCGACCCTGGCCAAAGCCTCTCCTTGCGCAGGGGCTTCTGGACACAGCGCCCCTTCCCCGCGCTACTGCTAAGGGCCCCTGCGCCGAGGGGGAATCCAGTGCGCTTGAGGGCCGGCTCGCTGCCTTCACGACAGGGCCTGGGGGCGGCCAAGGGCTACGCGGCACGCTGCAGGGGAGGTGCCGGGGCTGGGGGCAGGCGCACGGGGCAAGGGGGGGGCAAGGGGAGGCTGAGCGGGAGCTCCGGCGAGCCGGGGAGGCGGCCATCATCTGCGCCCTGGGCACGGGGAAAAGGTCACCGTCCTCCTCCTTTCCCTCTTCCCTTCTGTCAGCTCCCGGGGAACTCACCGCTTCTCGGGGAGCGGCCGCACCCGCAAGCCCCCAGAAATCAACACGAATCCAACCCCAAATACACCGCGCGTACCGTACGCGGCACGGCCGCCCGGCACCCGAGCGCCGGAAGACCGCGCCTCCCGCCACGCCCCGGCGAACCACGTGACAGCGCCGGCAGCCACTGCGCCTGGACTACACCTCCCGGCATGCTCTGCGCCACAACACGGCCGCCCGGCAGCCGCGCGCCGCAAGGACTACACCTCCCGGCATGCTCTGCGCCACAACACGGCCGCCCGGCAGCCGCGCGCCGCAAGGACTACACCTCCCGGCATGCTCTGCGGCACAACACGGCCGCACCGCAGCCGCGCGCCACAAGGACTGCAGCTCCCGGCATGCTCTGCGACACAACACGGCCGCCCGGCCAGCCCACAGCCGCACCACCACAGCTCCCGGCATGCTCTGCGACACAACACGGCCGCACGGCCAGCCCACAGCCACACCACCACAGCTCCCGGAATGCCGCGAGCCCGCCCTCCCGCTCTCTGACCCTGCGGGGCACCGTCCCTCCCGCCGATGCACCCGGAACCCCCACCGAGCCCTCACCACAGCCTCGCTCTCCCCACAGCTCCGCTCCGACCCGGCGCTGCCCCGCCGCAGCCCGCCTCGGGGCTTTACCCGGGACCCAGCGGCCCACCCCCCAGCCCCCGCTCACCTTCTCCCTCGCTACAGTCGCAGCCCGCTGACGCTCGGCCACAGCTCCGCTCCGCTCCGCCCTCGGCTCACACTGGCCCCCCGGAGCACGGCACCACCCCTTTTCCAGGGAGGAGCCGGCACCATCAGCCCCACTGCCCGCACCTGGGGCTCCTCCAGCCCCCGCGCGCAGCTGAGGCACAGCAGCAACGGGGGGCCCCCTCCCCTCACCCCCACAGTGCACCACCTCCTCCCCTGGGCTCCATCACAGCCCCTTGCCCCACGCAAAGGCAGCGCAAACGCAGCCCTGAGGGCAAAGGAGAGGGCAGGTGTTTGTGCAGGCGCACACGCGTAACAAGTCCCAGGAGCCATTCGTGGCTCAGGGTCCCCAACGCTCCCACTGCCCCAAGGCCACCTCGGCCGCCGTTGCCGCAGCCGCACGGAGCTGGTGTTGGCTGGGATAGTGCTCATTTTCTCCAGAGTAGCTAGGAAGGGATAAGTTTTGGATTTATGCTCAAAACACCGTTAATAATGTAGAGATGTTTTGGTTCTTGCTGAGCACTGCTTCCACAGTCAGGGCCTCTTCTGGTTCTCTCAGTGCCCCACCAGCAAGTAGGCTGGGAGAGGACACAGCTGGGAAAGCTTTCCCAGCTAACTGACCAAAGGGATATTCCATACCATTTGACATCATGCTCAGCACACGCAGCTGGGGGAAGAAGGGGGAGTCCTTGGGGGCTACGGCATTTCTCTTCCTAACTAACCGTTACACATGACAGAGCCCTGCTTTCCCAGAAACAGCTCAACACCTGCCCGCCGAAAAGGAGGAGCGAATTAATTCCTTGCTTTGCTTCCACGCACAGCTTTTGCTTTACCTATTAAACCGTCTTGATCTCAACCCATGATTTTTCTCACTTTTACCCTTCCAGCTCTCTCCCCCAGCCCACTGAGGGTGGAGCGAGCAAGCAGCTCCCTGGTGCAGAGTTGCCAGCTGAGGCTAAGCCACGGCACGCGCTTGTCCCGGTTTGGCAGGGAACGGACCGTCCGTCGCCTGGCTCCTGGAGCGATGGGCTGCTGAGCAGAGGGGGAGGCCACCAAAGGTGAGGAGCAGGGCACAGGACAGTAGGAGGAGAGAAGAGCAGCATCCAGCTGGACGGGGGCGGGGGGGCGTGTGTGCGTGTAGTGAGAAGGCACGAGGCAGGGAACAGGACGGCCAGAGGAGGACAGGGAGCCTGACGGAGGTGGAGATAAAAGCAGCAGAGAGAGGGGAAGAGCAGGACACAGACCAACAAAGAAGGATGAGGAGCAGGCTGGAGACGCACAAAGAACCTGGGGCAGGCAGCACGACAGCGAGGGAGGAAAGAAGAACAGGGGCAGGAAGCTGGACCGAGCGAGATGGAGACAGACAAGATAAGCGACAAGAACAGGGCAGAAAGGGAAGAATGAAGCCACGGGGACAGGGAGCCGAGACAGCCAACGACGGAGGGAAGGGGCCGGGGAGGGAACACCACAAAACAAACCATGGGGCTACGTGGTACAGAGCATGAGAAGGCAGAGAATTAACAATTAGGGACAGGGAGCCAGAAAAACAACAAAAAAAACACCAAAACAAAGGGAGATGGAGAGCAAAAGGAATCGCAATGCGTACAGAGAGAAGAGAGAAACAATTCTAAAAGAGGGTCACGGGGAAACCAGAGACAGCAAGATGGAGAAAGGACAGAAGCTACAGGCTACAGGGCAGAGAGGGAAGAATTAATGAATAGACGCAGAGAGCTGGGCAGAAAGAGGTGGAGAAAGGCTGAAGATCACACGGCCAACAGGGAAGAGAGAAGAGAGGGAGGAATTTTAAAAACAGGGGCAAGAAGCCAGAGAGAGGGAGAGAGAGGCAACAATAAATGGGGACAAGCCACAGGGCAGCGAGGAGGGAATCGATGAATAAGAACAGCAGACCAAAGAGAACACAATGTAGAATGGAAAAAAGGAACAGCGGCCTACAGGGAAGGAGGAATTAAAGATCAGGCACTGGGAGGCAGACAGAGACACATGAAGAAACAAGTGGGAAAAAAAAAAAAAAAAACAACAACGGCAACGGGCTACAAAGACAGACAGAGAGGGAAGAAATAAAACATCGCAGCAAGGAGCTGGACAGAGAGAGATGAGGACAAACAAATAGCACGGGTCTACGTGACAGAGAACGTGGAATTAGAACACAGAGAGAGGGAGCCGGACAGAGAGAGAGGCCGAGAGAAAAACCTAGACGGGCTACAGCGGGCAGAGGCAGGGATTAAAACCTAGGGACAGGGAGCTGGACAGAGAGAGACGGAGGTCACAGGGAACAGCGGTGGCTGCAGGAAGAACAGGAATCCACAAATAGGGAAAGGGAGCTCGACGGAGAAGAACTCAGAAAGGCAAGAACAGTAGCAGGGTGCAGAGCAGAGCAGACGAATGAAAAAGCGCGGGGGGAGCGTTGAGGCAGACAGAGAGAGATTAAGAAAAAAGTCACGGGCTACGTGGCAAAGCAGGAGGAATTCAGAAACGGGGATGGCAACCAAGGGAGAGTGAGCTGGTGAAGGACAACGGGCATTCCAAGTGAGGGACGGGGAGCTGGGAAAAGCGAGGCAGAGAAAAACAGAATCACAGAGAGAATCACACAAAGCCAAAAAAGAAGAAACTGAACAACAGGAACAGGTGTAACCAAAGCGATGAAATCAGCCAACCAGAGACGGTGTTCCATTACGGGAACATGGAGCGTACCAATCAGCGCACCTGTCGATCTGCATTTTAGTCCCTAGGCGATCGTTAACGTCAGCAGAACAACAGACAACGTGCTTCTGTCAGAAAAGGACGACAAAACGCGGTTTCGTGGAGCGGACTGAGAGAACTAGCCAAGACTGCCAA